>NW_015548296.1:429161-450311 GCF_001515605.1 Sinocyclocheilus anshuiensis
CCGTGACGTCTCGCCCATCTATTGGTCTGATTACACACGAGGTTCAGAGCCCGTCACGCTGAAGGGTGTTCCCCTAGCGTTTTCCGACACAGCGTCTCGTTCCCTCGAGGAACCAGGGTTACATACGTAACCCGAGACGTTTTACCCGGCTTTTGGTAAATAAAAAAGAAGAAAAAAAGAGCAAGAACTTCAATATGTCCCATCCCACCTTTCGGTTTCAATTCATACACACAGTAAAGCAAACATTTTCTTTGCTCTATTAGAGAAATCTACAAGCTAAATATAGCTTCATTGTATATACAGTTACCTCTGGATTTTGTGGGCTTATCAAGGCCTGTGAATTACTATGATTGGACTGAGAGAGAAAGAGTGGACATATATCAGCATGTTTGAAATTGTGGGATTCTCTGTCCGACCTCAACAGCGTTATGCCATACACACTTGCGCCTTATCAGTAGCCTTCAGAAGCTGAACTTCCACTAAGCACATTAATCCACGAAAGAGTGTTTCTCTCGCTCCTCTTTCTTTCAGTGTAAACACAAGAGAGATTGAGCCTTCTAAGAAACTCTTTCTGTAACCTCTTCTCCTCTCTAACTATCTTTCATGATGTACAGTCACAATAGAAGCACTCTTTGTAAAGAAGGCACTCCTTTTCCCTCTCACACCCGAGGGCATCATTCTCCACTCTCAGACCAGTTCATATGACTAGGGTGATTTGCCAAGCCAGAAAATCATCTTTACACCAATCACGGATCAATGTTAATCTGTCATCATATCTGCAATAGACTGTGATTGTAAAACTGTGCCGCATTTACATTTATGACTATAACTTACACCATGACAACTGGAGTGAAACAGGGCAGCGACACAGTGGGCTTCCTGTGAGGATCTGGGCCTGGCATGCGATTCAGAGCATGCCATTATTTTGTTAGACATGCATACAGGGCCACATGGATCATAGCTGTTAACAAGTTCGAGTACTTGTGGTAACCCCCACAATATCCTCTGTTACACAGACCTGAGCAGAACCATAATAGTTTGATTTATATTATTGATTTGGTGCAACAGACAGAAGGTGAAGCGTGAACGGTGTGAAAACATTTTAAGACAGTATCGACAGTGCACAGCTAGAGACAGGAAATAAACATTAAAGATGCATGCGGACATGATCTACACATATTTACCAGTACTTTAAACAAATACAGCACATTTTGGTACCCCATGACTGAAAAAACAGAAGCAAAAATTTCATGTTTTTAGCGACAACTATTAGACACCTTTGATAAACTATTATTAAATTAGCCTAGCATGGAAAGGAGCTAGTTTAAAATACATCAAATATCTATATACCTGCTTAAAAAGGTGATTTTAGTCTGCCCCACCAAGGTCTTGACCTTTTCGACTAAAAATTAAAAACGTCAGAATTTTGACATAATTATTATTATTAGGAAATGAATATATTTTCCACATTTTCTGTTGTAACACCCAAAAATGTTCATTTTAAATTTTGCAAATATTATAGTATCTATTATGGTAAACACATTTACAAACTCAAGCTTCAACACTCATACTGTAAGAAAAATGACTAAATAAATATTTTACTCTAATTTATGGTAAATTCAAGTTATAAATAACTAACATTTGGTCCCAAACTAGCAACTATTGAACAACAGTTTCATTTAAGCTACACTGAACAAAATTATAAGCGCAACACTTTTGTTTTTGCCCCCATTTTTCATGAGCTGAACTCAAAGATCTAAGACCTCTTTCCTTTTAGGATTACTGATTTCAGAAAACGTATCATAATTCAAACCAAATGTGCTGTATAAACCGGAGGATTTGATGCAGAATTGACAAAATAAATTATTGTTATTCAGTCGTTTAGCCTGTCTTGACTGAGAAGAGCTTCAGGACGGCAACAGATAACCATCATGACAAAGAAATAGATGGATTCACTTGGGCCCCATCTAAGAGTGGAAATCTATATAGATGGATTCTCTTGAGTCTTCTCACATTTCATAGTCTCAACCACTTCAACTTAAAGGCAGAATATGACTATAAGATCATCCATATGGAAGAGCTATTGGGTCAGAAATGGAGAAGGTTGCCATTTTACTGGTTTACCAGCACTAACGGTCACTTTTGTTTTCAGCAAGCTCATAAAACGAGAGATATGCTTGTCATAAATCACATTAAATGTCTGTGCCTTTTCCTGACTGGAACATGATGACGGAAATAGTCCTGCACTCTTCTGTAGCTATAGTAACGCTAAAGTATTCAAATGCTTTTGTTCTCGCCGTTCCAAAACACATTCCTCTGAAAATGACAGTCATTATCAAAATGCCCCATAATTTCGTATTATGGCTTTAAAAATGCAAGGTATTTCATATATGAAGGATTTCTAATGCCAAAATGTTTATTCACAATGTACTCAGTTTGTCTCTACTCATTTCATGAAATTGATAAGTCATTAAAAAAAACGTATGTTTAAGCCAACATTAATTTGTGTCAAATCAACTATGAAGTATCACTGTAAAAAAAATATTTTTTCAAAGTAGTAAATAAAACAAAGATCACTGGAGTTGTTCTTCGAGTTAATCAGCTTTAAATTTTCATGTTTAATTCAATGTTTCTTGCCATTTCTTTCTAATTGTTTGTGAAATTTACTAGCAATTTCAACCATCTTTGTATGACAACAGTACAATTTTGTACATGAACCTATGAGCTCACGCTTATGCTCATGACATGGTTGGGTGGACAAACGCAGGGGCATAATAGTGGAGTCCTGCTGGTAGTGTATGAGGTGCACGTGATGCCCATCGGAACTGATAAGAGAGGAGCGTACAAATTAGGAAATTAGTCTCCGACACACTGTCCCGACTGTAATCACTCGCTCATTTTCAGCCACACTGTTGGTGTGCCTCTCACGGTAGATCGCAATTCATTCAGTAGTCAATGAACTGAGGAATGAGCATGCATTTCAAATTAGTGTTCGGCATCCTCACAAGGAAAGACTCAGGGACTCTGTTGGATATAACCATGGTTAAAGGTGGTGTTCTGTGCAGAAGCTTATATCCAAGTGTCCTTACGCAGCCTGTTTGGAAAAAGCTTTGTCACAGCTGCACCGCAGAGCTCATGAATTTCTGAGCTTCAAAATCATCCTGGCACTACATATAATTGTATTGCCGGCAGCCAAAGGTTAGAGCAACAATTGTTACTGCAGGCCAGAAAAAATATTCCTCTGAGGATGTCATACTTCAAAGTTTTTTATAAAATTTTATATTTTTATAAAACTTCGAAAAATGTATATAAAAAAAAAAAAAACCTTTTACAGAAAAAGACTAGATGCATTATGGGCTACTAGTATAGATATTCTGAATAATGCATTTAATCACAAACGACAAATACGTTATTCAAAATGATGCCATATTCACAGTTGTGAATCATTTAAAACTGAACTGAGAATCTCTTATAAATTTCTGATAAAATAAATAAATTCCTGAATTCTAATTTACTTTGAATTAGAGTAGCAAACAAGAATGCAGAATTGCGTACATTTAACTGTATTCTTTTTTTTGTCTAGAATTTATCGTTTAATTTGGACTTGGAAAAATCTTGAACATGCCGTAAGTCTGAAGGTTCCAACTTTCTGTTTGTTGTGGCCAATACAAATTCCAACTAAATTTAAATTCTAACAATGTGAATTTTGCACATTAAAAGAATGGTCAACCCAAGAATGATAATTTGCTGAAAATTTATTCACCCTCAGACCATCCAAGATGTAGAGCAGTTCGTTTCTTTATTGGAACAGATTTGGAAAATTTAGCATTACATCACTTGCTCACCAATGAATCCTCTGCAGTGAATGGGTGCCGTCAAAATGAGAGTCCAAACAGCTGAGAAAAACATTCGGATGGCACCCATTCAATGCAGAAGATCCATTGGTGAGCAATGATGTAAAGCTACACTTTTCCAAATCTGCTTCAGTGAAGAAACAAACTCCTCTACATCTTGAATGGCCTAAAATAAAGTAAATTCTCAGAAAACTTTAATTTTTGTGTGAACTATTTTGATTAGCAAATAATAACATCTAATTATATGATTACTATTATTATTATTGAATGTTTTTTGTGTCCACACCTTTTATTATTATGCATGCTTTACATTTTATATCAAATCAGTTGTCATCACTTTACTAGATTTAATTTCTTGAGATAAACCTCAGCAAACATCCTGACACGCAATCATTAATAGGTCAAAGCGTGCATAGCATGTTGCAGGAGAGAAATATAGATTGCCTGTCAGAGTAGCCATGGAGACTACTTGCCGCACATGTTCCTGGGTGCACACACTCACACCCACTTGTACACTGACAATTATAGACTGTATAATCACAACCATTGGCTCAAAATGTCTTTAATATTTACTTGATTGATAAGGAATGATATAATGGGTGTTAATGAAATCTGATGTATCTGTCAAAATCTAGATCAAAATCAAAATGTAATCTGACAAAAATATATGCATGATCAAGGCCGTAGCTGGGGTTTGAGGGGCCCCGGTGCAGCTTGTGCCCGTGGGCCCTGTTTGAAATTGTGTAAATAGCACAAATAAATAAATAGAACAAATAAACAAATTAAACAACGTTTAAGTTTTTTCAAGTGTGTAGGTGTCCAGGTACAGAAACTGAATAATCAAATGTAAAATAGCATTGCATAGTCTCCACTGTATAAATTAATATAGATGAATTCTTGGTAAAACTACAAAGTAATTCAGTAAAGGGCTGTGAGTGATTTTCTCCCATTTAATTTCTTGGATTAACATTAAAGAAACTAGTAGGCTAAATTGGGCAAGGTCACTTTAAGAGACAATGCATCCAATATAACAATACACATTCGATTTTTTCTCAACTGTTTACTTTCACTTAACACATAACTGACAATTTTTTCGAGGATACTTGCAAAGCAGGTATTGTGACAACTTTGTATGTATTTGTCGGTTCAAGATCAAGAAGAGGCAAAACTCAATTCTGTGTTCAAGATCTGTGAGACCTCTTTTTAGGCTCTTTTTTCAGTTGAAATCGCCCCCCCACTCCTCCCTCAGTTGTGGGCCCCTATAATCGTCACCACCTTTCACCCCAGTAGCGACGGCCCTGTACATTTACAATAAAGTTTAATTTATTAACATCAGTTAGTTCTTTAGCTTTAATGAACCTATGAATTTATTATGGTAAGGTCTAAGTGAATGTCAGTTTTGAATAATTACAAGTAACATACATATTGGTGGATGTTAATTCATGTTTGCTCATAATAAATTAACTAATGATCATTTATACAACTTGAAATGTTAATTTCTACAAATAACATTATTAACCAAGATTAGTAAATGCTGTAAAAGTATTGGTCATTATTTCATGTTAGCTGAAATATTAACAAATTGAGCTTTATTCTGAAGTGCAACCAAATAGTAAAATACAAAGCAATATCCAAAAATTGGTGTGAAGTGATGAGGTGCACTTCATGCACAGAACTGATAAGTGGAAGCTTTAAATTAGGAAATTAGTCTCCGACACACTGTCCTGACTGTGACCAATTACTTTTACATTTCCAGCTTTTTGATTTTCTGCTCATGGTATTCCACAACTTGCCTGAAAGTCAATTAATTCAAGTATAAAAGCAAAAGTTCTACAGAGTAAGACTGATGAGAACATATTTTACTGACCCACCTGAGTGCCCTTACCTGGTAGAATCACCAGTAAACATAAAATAAGTCTAAATGTGTGAAGTCCCCTAGGTCCATTGTTACCTATTAGCAGATCATTTGATTCAGAGTGACATACATTATTCATGTACATACATCAATTGCAGCGACTCACCCGCTGAAGAAACCTATAGGGTCAAGTGTTTAACACAAGGATTTTACAAAGGTTCAGAAGGTATTTTCCCCGTTCCTCCTGAGTAACCCGTACTGAAATCTGCAGAATTCATGTTAGCAACCCAGATTCTTTATACGCTTGACAATAACTATCCCCGTGAAAATGTTTTTAATAAAACATTTTCACATTAGTCCCATGGTATCCCATAAAACTGTAAAATGACTTCCGTAGATTGTGGATAGCCTACTACACTACACTACACTTTCATATGAAAACTGGATGAGAAAGGGTGTTAATGGAGGGAATTTTTAACCTTGAAGCTTTCACACCACATGAATGACACTCTTTGGGGTGTTAATCTGGGCCAAAACTAGCATGTGTTTCTATGTGCTTCACGCTGTGGTATTTTAGTGTTAGGGGCATGAATTTGTTAGGCAAATAAAAAGTTGCCAAGAAGAACTGGAATGAGTATGGCAGTATATGGTACTTTCAAGATTTCAAGGTTTGTGAAATAAATCTAGAAGATAAATCCCTCAAAAACAGAAGCACTATGAAAATAAAGATACACCTACAATAGAGAGACTGCAAATGTGTCCATTTTTCTATGAAAAAATGTGCAGAGATAATATACATTCTATTTGTGTGACTACAGTATGTTTACATTATGTAAAGCCATTCAGTATGTGCTAAGTGCTGTTGAGAGTGATTTGATGGAAACTTTAGTTCTAAAGCATGACAGGTCTGCTTCATCAACCAGCTGATCTAAAACCATCACAGATACATTAGCAAAGAGCAGATAAATGCCATGAATTGTCCTGTAGACAGATTGAGAAATATTTCAAGTATCTTTAAATCTAAGGAAAGGGTTTCAGAAAACATTTTCAAAGCTAAGCATTTTAGTTTTTCTTGTCAGCTATCTTCAGTAGGGTGCCAGCTATAGTGAGACAAATCATGCCACAGCCTGTGTGTGCATAGCAGAGGCAAAACCCCAACACCCAAGAGCCCTGTTTTCTGAAGACTCCCTCTAGAGAAAAACATAAGTAATAAAAAAAAAACTACAGTGCTTTGGCACTGACAGGTAAACAGTGTGTCTGCTTTCTGCAAACATCCTTATATCTGACACTGTACATGTGAATTCTAACCCACTGACAAAATATGTAATGTGAGTCAATGACATGATCAATTTATTTAAACAAACATTAAAAATACAGTTCATACTTAGAGTGACTTGAATACACCTTATTTATAATGCACATGCTTTCATTTGAATGAATTAAAAATAATTTTGACTTTTTTTTGGGAAAGTAACATGAAAAAAGGAATAACTGTTTAAATAACCTTATTAATAACCTTATTAATAAGGAATACTCTTATTAAAATGATTAAATTCATGGATTTTGCATAGTCATGTATTATTATTGTTATTTCTTTAAAAGTACAAATATATATTTTAACAAAATTACTTTACAGCCTACTAATCTTTGAAAAACGGTTGTCCGTCAAATAAAAGTGCTGACCCTGCAGGCCCTCATGACTGTGTGTCAAGGTCAGTAAGTCTGACCTTGAAGGAAATGTTAGTTCTGGATGTAAAATGTCATGTAGTGAAAAATATACGTTCGTTTAGTAATACAGATTAAAATGTGGGTATGCTTATGTACATACAGTGAGATGTACAGAAAATATTTTGAAATTTTATTTAATGGTTACACCACATAAGTGAATAAACTGAAATCAAACATGAATACAAAACGTGCATTACTAATAATTTGGCACATGTTTTACATTAGGCTTTGCATGTGACATTTCCTATGGATATGCCAGTACACGTGTATGAAGAATTTCAGTAAAAAAAAATAGCCCAGTCACATCATTTAAATATTATTATAATTTTAGGCAGCCAATTGAATATTGCAATAAGCCCATAGCAATAAAAACACACCAAGAGAACATCATGGTAGAAAATACAGTGTTCATTTCAACTGCTCTAGATTTTATGTTCAGCTGTTCAGTACTTATGACCCTGCACTGTTTCAGCCCATTTTCTCTCTAATATTTGGCAAATGAGGATGTAAAGGCAATATTTTAAAACACAAAGGAAAATTAAAATTGAGAAAAGCCGTTAAGGCTTCAGGCATTATTTCTCAGTCTGCAAGGAGACATCTCATTTACCGTTTGCCTTCACTCTGCAACATTAAAATTTGAAAAGCAACACAGACTATTTCTTCTCACTTTTCTAAACATTTCCCCTTGTCTCTGGATGGGCTGCCTGCTTACTCTGCCCTTGGACTTTTTTTTGCAGTTCTGGGATTCCCGCAGCTCATTACAAAAACACACTCAATACTTTTATATTTTCATATTTGGGTTACTTAGAAATCTACAAAGATGTTTTTGAACTGCTCTCATCAACACGTTTGTCCTTTGGTGCATCTTAGAGTCATTTGGGTGCTTTAATAGCGCAAGCAAAAGCAGGCTGTTTATTTGAGAGCTCTGTTTAAAAGACTCCATTAGAGATGAATATCATTACTATAACAGAGCTAAGACTGTTTGTCTTAATTGTTTATTTAATTGACCTTGCAGAGCTGGTTAATGAAACCTAAAAGAGGCAAGACTATTTTTGTGGCATAGCTGAGATGAACCATAAGGTTTGGATGAGTCATCTTTTAGCCCATTAGCAGTGACGGTCCATACATCATAAGAAAGCATTGCACTCGTCACTTTAAAGAACATCTTTGACCATCTGTGCAATGTGGCTGTACTGTGGCATTCATACATCATCATCTATCCCATGTGTGTTTGGTAGGAGGACAATCAACGGTTTATTCTTGGATGCCGGCTGCATTCTCCAACCTTCTGCCATCTACTGCTGCCACAACATCACCTGTATCAAATGTAAATATGCCATTCTGAAGTCAGATCCATGAGTTATAGGAGCAAAAATAAGGCACACACTGTCCTTTGGAGTGTCTCCCTACGCTTCACACCATACATGTCAAATTTCTGCTTTCCAAGGGGAACATTTGTGTTTTGCGAATCTACACTTTCTTAATGTAGTCCTTCATATCTGTTGACACCCTGTGTGCGTAAATACTGGTATTTAAAATAGCCTCGAGCAAGGACGTGAAGTGTAGACAAACAAATAACAGAAAATCAAATAGAGCCAGATGATGATTTACAATATGCCATTGAAGGAACACTGATATTAGTTTTGCAACTCTCTATTCGGCCTGTTAACTTTTAAGCGGTGCCTCAAGATGCGAGGAGAAGAGGATTATGACACATAGTTTTAGTTCTTCTTGGCATTTGAATAAATGATGACTTTGCACAGTGTTGCATGACTGATGTTGCAATATCATCAACCGTGGGCATCTAATCTTATAAAATGATCAAAAGCAAATGTCTGTGCAGCACCAGTGCAACATTGTGCCCTCTTGGTTTTCATTAGGACTGAGTCGTTGAAATTTGTTGAATATAATTTTGGAATAATGATATCAGTGTGAAGATTTACTCTTTTTAATCTATTTTGGTTGCATTGTGCCCTACACCATGTGCCCTACCCTACATGTGACATAGATCTGAATTTCATATTCAATCTATGTGACATTCAGGTCTAGCTGCTTCAATTCCTATCTTCTCTTAAGCATTAATATCAAATTCTTAGCACTTTCATCTCAGAAAGGCAGAGGTTTTTATTTTTAAACAGGATTACAGCTTTTCTATGTAAACCAAACAGTGGCAATAATTGTGAAACTCATAAGGCCTCAGCCTCATTATATGTGCCACAGTCACAGAACTGTCCAAGGAATAAAAACATCTATGAATGTGCAGTCACCCTTTTAAGAATATGCAATAATGGCAGAAATATAGGTAACCATGGCTATCAAACGGTAATGGGCCACCTGTGGGCTATTGGTTCAGTGAGGAAGCCAGTAGTTTCAAAACATTGACGAGATCGCATGTCTGGATAGAATAAAAATGCTGATTGTTCACCACTATGTAGGCCGATTTGACTACAGTTCTCTAGTATCATGTTACAATTCTCAGTTATCACGCCCTTACATTAGAGTCACAAAAAAGAGGTGTGAAATGTGATAAAGTTTAAAATAGCCTACCTCCCATTCTCATTTTGAAATATGTATTTTGAGCATCTGACAAATATAGGTCTTTCCAATGCCCAAAACTGTTGAAAATAAACATACTAAAATCCAAAATTAGATTTTTGTCTTTCTTCTTTTGCATTTATATTTAATAGACATTGGCAAACCAACTCAAGATGAATCTACTGGACTGGAGTGATGTGAATTTTGAAGCAGCAATGCAAGTTGATATATAAGGACTACAACTGTCCTCTGACTTCTCAAACTGGTAAACACACATACATGTGGTAGTTGTAGTCCTTCTGTAGAAACGTGTTAGCAACTATTTTTTTTTTGCAAGGCTAAAAAAAGTTCTGACTGGAAATGCTAAATCTATTTTGATTTTCAGGACTAGAAGTTAAACAGCTCTATTTAGCTTAGCTACACCACTGGCTTTATGACTAAAATCGGGGTCTTTTCCAACCATCTGTAAATATTTAAGTCGTGTAAAAATATCCCTGCTCCACAGTGTCGCACCACTGCGTCCATAGTTACATACTTCGCTTTACAATTTACCCTGTCTAGCAACTCTCGAGTTGTTGGGAATTCCAGGATCTGACCATTCATTTGCTTCAATTTTCCTTATGATCCACCTTAAATGACTGATCCCACACAAGTCCCTCCCTCTCCCAACCCTCAGACTGAATCTCTAACTTCCCTCTTTCGATTTCCAGCCACGGCAACCAGTGATTTAAACGGTCTTTTTCGTTGCGCGGTGAAAGATTGCGTTTATCCGCACTTTTCCCGGCGGTTAAACGGGGATTAAAGAAATAGAGCAGTTAACACGTAGAAGACAAGATTGAAAACCAAACAAAACTTGTATCTGTTGCGTTTGCGTTCCGTAACCAAGGCGGAACATAATCTGTTGCGTTTGCGTTCCGTAACCAAAGCGGAACATACCTCAATTCCTCTTGTGATTATTTCCTCTGTTCTCTGGACGAGAAAAGGCTGTTGGATTGGGCTCGAGCAGACGGGCTTCTTACTTCTGAGCGGCGAGATATAAGAAGTTTATATATTTTTAGCCTAAACGCGGAGGTCACATTTTACATGTAGGAAAAGTGACTAATTCCATCCTGCTGGTTGACTGGCACCAATTCTAAAGATAGTTTCCAAATGCAGAGTAAACAAACGGTTTGCAAGCGAAGAAAGACATTGCCTATCCGTGCAAGCGTTTACTTAGAGACCCTTTGCGTCTTTCTTCATTGGGAGTTTTGAGGAGAAGGCTTGTTTTTGAGGAGCAGGGCTTGTTTCTCGATGCACTGAATGAGGAGGAACGTCCCATGTGCGGCTTTCACTCTTTCTGGCAACCCTTCAGCCCCAAGGTAGGTTTGTTATTTTTCCCGTTTTATTCTATTCATCTCCTTCACTTTGATTTTCATATCCACTGGTGTGCGCGTGCATGTTCCATCGTGTAAACATTCCTCAGAGCCACGCCGTATTTGCTCACGAGACCTGTTTTTGCCGGTTGCAAGTAATCATTTCTGCACAGCTTTTCAGTGAGCGATTTAATCGTTTACAGATATTACACTAGTTGACTATGAAAATCGCTTTTTTGTTATTCCAGTACCGTAGTACAACTGGCTATTTCACGTAAACGCTACACGTATCGTTTTTTTTTCTTTCGTTATTAATGCATATTGGCGTATTTTAGTGCCATTTCATCAATCCTGTCAGCGCAGTCATATACCGTTGAGGTGTGCACGTTTTGCACTACTGGTTAATAGGGGTTTTTAATGGGCAGAAATAAACGGGTACATTTCATGTGAAGAGTAAAGAGGCTCTCTTGCTGATTGATTAAGAGGTAATCAGTCGATCCCTCTGACGTCACCCCCTTGAGTAAAGTCCACCGCGCCTCTCTCCTCTCTCGCGCGCCTCTCTGGGTGTGTCCTCGTGCTATTGCGTCGAAGGGGAAACCCTGCAATTTGCTTCGATTCTCTGTCCTGTGAGGAGAGCAAAACCTGCCCAGTGGTGTCAGAAAGAGAGGAACACGAGGCACATACGCTTTCTGGTTTGTGTTATGTTAAGATATGAATGTTAAATGAAGATTCATGTGCGATATCAACGGGTTGAAGCTCTCCGTCACCTTCAGGTGTCTTGTGATCCTTAGACTCAGCAGCCTGAGGGGGTGATAAAGCGGCGACTGTAGCCGTGACAACGTCTCGAAACGTGAAGAAATAAGCTTTGAAATGTCAAAAACGGTATAAGCCCCCCTTATAACATCAGGTTTTAGTATTAAAGAAGTAATTCACCTATAAATGAAGGTTTAGCAGTACGTTGGGGACGCCAGTCAGTATTGACTTGCATTGTATGTTTTCCCATACAATGAGAAAATGTGAGGCTGCCATTCTGACAAAGAGCCTTTGTGTTTCGCGTAAGAAAATTGGTCAAACAGGTTTTACACAGCATTAGCGAGAAATTATTTAATTTTCAGATGAACTATTCGACGTTGAAGCTGATGTTGCATATTTGTGTAAATGGTAATCTTGAGGGCCTCTTGAGGACTTTTGACCCTCAAAAGGTCAGGTTGTGTTTATTTTTTTAGGTTTCAACTTGTTTTCCCCCCTGGCAAAAATGTTATCTAGATGTTTTGGAGGGCTGATAGTCCTGTGACACAAATCATAGCAGTTAGTTTGTTTACAATGTCACATTCACAATTTTAGGCCCACAGGGGATGTTCACAAGCTAATCTTCTGTTGGTGTGACTGAGCATGATTTATTTTGTGGAAATTTATGAGAGATGTTTAGTATGCCCACAAAATAATCAGAAGAGAAAGGTCAGTCATTATGAAATCTGCTGTGATCACATTTAAACTTATCCCTGCAGATCCACTGTAATCAAGGAGAATCTATCCCAAGGCTGAATGACTGTTGTTAACCAAATGAGAGTGATTGAAACTCAGTGTCATGCGATAGATTTGCAAACAGTAGCCTACACTCTGCGTGTTTAAATGTGGAGCGTTGTGTGTGTTTGTGCAAATACCGCTCATGTTTCAGGGGAGTTTATTAGTAATTGCGAAGAACCTTCTTGAGGACATCAGTAAGCAGATATCACCGCTGAACAATACCACTTGTGTATGCGTTCATGTGTGTGGGTGTGCTTGTGCATGCTTTAAACTTTACATAACCTGTAGGGTGGGGGTGTTTGGAGCTATCCAGAAGTTTTTTTCTGTAGTGATTCCTCCAGCCGACTGATGCAATTTATTGTTGTGCATATCAAGCTGTGTTTACCCTGCAGAGCATCTGTTCCCTCTAATTAGGGGAGAATTGTACTGTTCAGCCTCCCTCCTCAGACATGATCATGGGCGCTGGTGGTAACATCAGCCTATACAGCGACTCTGGTCTCCCTGGTGTGACTACTGGCAATAAATGGGAAAGCTATATCTACTAGCTCAGACTGTTGTGCCGAAAACACGACTAGAGGCACTTAATGAGCTGTGGGGGATTGTTTAGCGTGAAACAGTGAGGGGGATGTACCTGTTGAATTGGGCTAAAATGGAAAATAATGCCTTCGTTAGTAGGAGTAGACGCTTCTGCATGCTGTCGCATAATGGTGAAATTTCAAAACATGCTCTGGTAACATTTCACGGAAGAGGCTGAAGGAATGAGTTGTATTTTGGAATTTGTCTAAAAGGAAATCAAACCCATTTTAGGCACCCTTAAATCTTTTAGCATTTTGATATTGTTTAATTACAAGTGATTACTGCTTCCCCTCAAATTCCAATTAGCATTGTATGTAACGTTTTATAATTCCCAAATCATTCCCAAATTTTTAATTATTGGATTTTCTTTTCTTTCTTTTCTTTTCTTTTTTTTTTTTTTTGTAAATCATCATACGCTTCTGCAATATGGTATTGAGAATAGCAGGGGGTGCTTTAAAGTCGGATGTTGTAATAGTCTTCCATATTGTGATGTATATCTAAGTAAAATGGCTTTTTGAATGCTAAAAAATGTATGGCAGGGCTTGGTTTAGTCCATTCGAGTTGATTGGATTGTTGGATCCTTGTTTGTTAATTGCTATGGTCTCATGTAAGTTGTAGATTGCCGGAGGGGAGAAATTATTGTCCTACCTTTGCGCTAGTGCTGACAACATCAAAGTGGACAAGAATTGGTTGTGAGAGGAGGACACTTAGTTATCTTTATTAAAGTTTGAGGTCATATGAATAAATAATGAAGTGCATGGATAAATAATTCATAATAAACAGTGCAATAATATTCAATAAAAAAATAAGAATTGTCAATTCTGTTTGATTTCATGGCAACTTTAATATCACAATGCCCTAGAAAATATCATTTATAGGGCTTTTGATTAAAATATTTAATAGCGATTATTTTCAAATAATAGATCTTATGTGTACTTAGCAAAATGCAATGACACTTCTAGCATGAATTATGCAACAGTGCACTTCTCTTGGTGATTTGCTTGTGATATTTGACGTGTTGAGCTTTGATGAATGATTCAATTCTAAAGAAAAATTCTGAAGGAAGTTTTGACCAGACATTTTCTTTTCTTTTGATTATCGGTTGAAATATGATCCGGACATATTCTTAAAAGATTTTGTGAGATTGACGGCGTTTAGGTAAAACAGGCCGCCAATGAGACTTTAAATGAAAATATATGCAGTAATATATCTTTGACAGAGGAAAACAGAACCAGTGTTTTTTCCTTCGCCATTTCTGTACAATTAGGGTAGACACTCTATTGCCCTTCTATTACACATTAACATCATCTTGCGTCAAAAAAGTGGTTTCATGCATGCTGCTTTTCATTCCCTGCCAGCAGTATGTTACTAAGATTTCTTTTGCATTGTTTTCCCTGTAGTTTGCTTGTATTTAGGACATTAGCACTGCTAAATAGGAGAACATTTGTACCAGGGTTAAGTGTGGCAGTGTAATGATTACAGAGGTCGGGTGATTCTTAGTATCTGCGTGTTGTTTTCCTCTCCCCGGTCAGACAGCATGGCGTGCATGCTCGGGTTTGATGGCAGAACAGCGCAACCAATGAGCCTTGCAGGGATGCCGCGATTCACATTGGCTTAGCTTGGATGAAATAGAGAATGTGCAAATAAATGCATAAATAAGTAATTTTGCATTAGCGGTTGGGTTTAGTGGAGCATGTGGATGTGAGGTTGCCCGGCATGCGGTGGCAGGAGAAAGATCTCTGCTGACTGAGATAAAGAGAGGGGCCTCCCTGTAACAGATGCTCATACTCGTTTGTCTGGAAAAACAAACATGCTTTTTTATTTGTATGTTCCAATCACAGCAAGCTTCAACATTTGTGTTGTTATCACTGGGAGCTAGTGAAAGATGGTTTCAGCCCCCCTCCCAAATCACCCACTCTCAAACTTGTATGTGCTCTCTTGCTTTTTCATCTCGTTTTTTCTCTTGCCTTCATTCACTCACTGCATTACTCTTTCTGTCTGTCTTCTTATCTGTTTCTATTTATCTTTCACCCTCCCACTTCTGTGTGATGTTTAATGCAATACTAGGGGTGTGTTTGTGTGTACAATGATGTTTGAGTGTGCGTGATTGCTGGTGATTCAACAGTCTTTAACTGTGTTTGCAGTTGCATCAACATTAGCTAGTAAGCGAAGAGAGTGTGTGTCCTTAAGTGTGTGTTTGTGTACATGACAGATACCATTACCGTGTACCTATGTGGGTTTCCATAGAGGATGTGTTTCCAGGCTCCGCTTCTGCTCTGCATGTAATCACAGTGCTACAATTGGCTGCTTGGGTAGGTACTGCATTACATAGCAAAGTGGTTGCAGCCTCACCTTCAAAGCTGTGCAAAATCTCTTGAATCTCCCCAAAAAGAAAGTGAAAACAGACACATTGCATGTTAAAGTTTGGGATTGGTCTTTTAAAAAAAAAAAAAAAAATCTAATGAATAATTTTATTCAGCAAGGATATATTAAATTTATCAGAAATTGCAGTAACGAAAATGTCTTTACTGTCACTTTGATCAATTGAATGAATTTCAAATAGGCCTAAATGCCGTTCTTTTGAATTTTCTGTTCATCAAAGAATCCGAAAATAAAATGTATCACTGTTTCCACAAAAAAAAAAGCAGCACAACATTCATATGTTCATATGTTCATATCAGTTCATCATTTCATTATCACGATAAATGTCAAATCTTTGTTTCTTTCAAGTTTAAAGGCAGATCTTCTCCTGAGTGAATATGCATGAGTAAACTTGATTGTTCATGGCACAGTGAGAGACCGATCAGCGAGTAAATGCATTTGCTCGCGCTGCGCTGCCATTTGAGCCAAGCTTCTATTTGGTCCATGTGGTGCCATTAACGTTTCGTTCTGCTTTTGGCACATTAACATTATATCGAAGATTTATAGAACATTTGTTATTGTTCTATCTAGGGAAAAATATTATTTATATAATATTATTGTGATAATTATTATTGTTATCATTTTATCGCCCAGCCCTATTGATAATAATAAGATATGATTCTTGAGCACCAAATCAAAATATCAGAAAATTCACAGTTTGTCATTTTAAAATGTTATAATATAAATATATTATAAATATTTTAAATTGTAACAGTGTTTCAATGGGATACTATTTTTACTGCATTTTGATCAAACAAATGCAGCCTTGGTGAACATGAGAGAAAATTTACTGACCCCAAAACTTTTGAACAGTAGTATGGCAGAAAGTTTATTTAAAATGCATCACACACAATTTCAGAATTATTTTAGGATGCACAATAATGCATTTTTAAAAAGAAAACTCAATTTTGTTTAATATAAAATCAGTTCTCACACTTGCATAATGCGTATCGCCTTTGTACGGCAGAGTAGTATGTTTAAAAAATTGTCTAAATGCATGCGTATATGTAAATGCTTGCATTAATGTTAATTTTGACAGCTTTAATTAATATACACTACCGGTCAAAAGTTTGGGATCAGAACAATTTTTAATGTTTTTTACAGGAGTTTCATCTCATCAAGGCTGCATTTATTTGATCAAAAATACAGGAAAAAGTGTGATATTGTGAAATATTATTACAATGACATTTTAAAATAACAATAACGTTATTTTATTTTTATTTACATTAAAATCTAATTTATTCCTGTGATGCAAAGCTGAATTTTCAGCATCATTACTCCAGTCTTCAGTGTCACATGATCCTTCAGAAATCATTCTAATACGCTGATTTATTATCAGTGCTGGAAACGGTTGTGCTGCTTAATATTTTTTTTGGAACCTGTGATACTTTTTTTCAGGATCCTTTGATGAATAAAAAGTTAAAAAGAAGAGCATTTATTTAAAATAGAAATATTTTCTAACAATATACACTACCGTTCAAAAGTTTGGGGTCAGTAAATTTTTATTCTTTCTTTTTTTGAAAGAAATTAAAACTTTTATTCAGCAAGGATGTGTTAATTTGTTAAGAAGTGATAGCAAAGATTTATATTGTTAGAAAAGATTTATATTTTGAATAAATGCTGTTCTTTTTAACTTTTTATTCATCAAAGAATCCTGAAAAAAGTATCGCAGTTTCCAAAAAAATATTTGACAGCACAACTGTTGCCAACATTGATAATTCGAATAATAAATCAGCATATTAGAATGATTTCTTAAGGATCATGTGACGCGTTATTCTGGAGTAATGGCTGATGGAAATTCAGGTTTGCATCACAGAAATAAATTATATTTTAAAGGATATTAAAATAGAAACCATTATTTTATATTGTAATAACATTTAGCAAGATTACGTTTTTTTTCTGTATTTTTGATCAAATAAATGCAGCCTTGATGAGCAGAAGAGACTTCTTTAAAAAACATTACAAGTCTTACTGATCCCAAACGTTTGACCGGTAGTGTACATGTAAACTTTGTATGTTGTATACATAAAATATTGTATATCATGAATACATTTATCATAAAGCTGATTGACATGTATTTAAAGTATGTTTTAAAAAAATGTTTATCATACATTAATTAATTAATCATTTATGCAACAGTTATTTCCGGTCCTTGAATTTGATTGGTCGTATATTGGCCTGTATGCTACAGCCTGATGTATTGGCATGTAAATATTGTCTTCTCAACATTTTACACTAATATGTAGTGTAAAATGCTTGCTGTTGTACTGTGTGAGGTTGTCAGGCTTTTAGTGAAAGTGACGTGTGGCGACCCATACTCGGAATTTGTGCTCTGCATTTAACCCATCCAAGTGCACACACACAGTATACACAGTACACACACACACCGTGAACACACACCCGGAGCAGTGGGCAGCCAATGCTGCAGCATCTGGGGAGCAGTTGGGGGTTCGGTGCCTTGCTCAAGGATCTCACCTCAGTCGTGGTATTGAAGGTGGAGAGAGCGCTGGTTATTCACTCCCCCACCGACAATTCCTGAGACAATTCCGACAACACCGACAATTCCTGAGACTAGAACCCACGACCTTCGGGTTACAAGTCCAACTCTCTATCCATTAAGCCACGACTGCCCACGACTTTTAACAAAACAACAAAATTGGATATGCACAAAGCAGCCAAGCAAGTTTTAAGGACCTAATTTACACTCCAAGCGAAGTAGTGCCTTCGAAGGCAGTATATACTTTAACATTGTTAGATCAAATGCACCTATAATATTTATAATATTCTGTTATACTGGTGCTGTATCTTATAATTCACTGAGAGAAACTGGCCTTAGCTCAATGAGACAGCAGCCATACTGGCTTTATCAGAATGATAGCGCTGCTCCTGCAGCCCACGCAGCAATGGCAGTTACATAACGATCACTGATGTCTCCCTGCGCAACTGTTAGAGTCAATCGACAGGTCCCACGTTCAACCTCCACTGCTGGCCTTGTACTGTGGGCCATGGTGGGCGGCATAGTCAATAAATTGAACCTGGGTGGAATTAAATAAAAAACATGACAATAGTGACAAAGGCTTGTAGAGAATGTTCCCAACCAAGCAGCTTACAGAGATTGCATTGTGTCTTTTGAAATGCATCATGTTCCCACTTGTGCTATATTTAAGGAAGAGAATGTCCTAATTGAATGGGGTATTAGTCTGGGGTAGGCTAGTTAGTGATATGGCCATCTGTACTTACAGCCACAGATGTGCAAGAGCCTCAGAGGTAACATTCTTCAAGGGCAACTGAAACTTTGTGTACTTATACTGTCTGTAATTGCAGGCCCAAAACTGATGCTAGAATTGTCATGACTTGTTCTTCAGTTTTATTGCCCCATATTTCATTCCACTTGTATTGAGAGAGATTCACTTTATGTGCTGGCTGTGTTGTAGTCAAAGCTGCTAACAAACAGAAAACAGTGAAATGATAAGCATGGGCTTATCTACTGTCACAAACACCATTCCGCAAGATTTAACTACCTCATCAGCCATTTAATCTCTGTGAGGAATCTGTCTCTGGCATTTTCTGACCAACACTCCCCCCCCCCCTCCTTCATCTGAAAGATGAAAGCTGTCAGATACCCTTTTGAGGCAGTGAGAACGAGATGTGGATGAAGAGAGAGAAGTGGGGTGAAAGGGATTAATGTCTCAGATAGTGTGACAGACCCATTAAACAATTACTGTCAGATTCCTAATTAAATGTTTTAAAAGACAAGGGTAAGGGAGCGCTCAATTACCAAACCGATTGAGGGACTTTGGAATAAACAGTCCTGCAGGTTGACTACAGCACACGACCACCGATGCGTCACAGATAGCCTCTGACTTGTACGTTTACATAAGGGAAATATGAAAGCTTGTTGATGAGTTGCGTTATAGGGGGTATTCATTAGGGATGCAACGATATGAACATTTTGGTTGATACGATCATTCTTTATATTTGAAAGTTGATAATATGTTGGCTGACAAATCTAAATCAAAGTTTTTATGTAATTTTTGAGAGCCTGATTACAAAACAGTACCATGAAAAGCCATGTCCCAAACAACATAAATCAAACATATACAGTACAGCAGATTACTAACTCCTATTACTAACTTTCTTTATCAAAAATAATTGCCTTACAAATAGATAAAATAATGATTAATGCAAACAAGTCATTGGACAGCATTACTTATGTGTAAAGCATCATAATACATGTAAGCAAAACAGAATAGCCTCCGCACAGACTTTGATTTGAATTAAACCATATTTATACATCATAAATGTAATATTACAACTTGTATATACACAAAAATACGCAAATGCACAAGTGAACTTGAACTAAGTTACGTGCTAGTCAGAATGTGTAAATCCTGTTGCGGATGCGCTCTTGGCTTTTGGAAAAAAATGTATTTTTCCATACATTTCTGCCATATGTACATTGACTGACAGTCACCACTGATAAGCTACCACTAAATATTGTAGAAAATTAATTTGCTGTAAAGTTGCTTTGCAATGATTTGTATCGTGAAAAGCGCTGTACAAATAAACTTGAATTGAATTGGCTCTTCCCTTATGCACTGAAACACGGCAAATAAACCAAATTAATTCACAACTTTTTATTATGGTATAGTGTTCTCTTTATAATGTTATGTATATAACATTCCCAATTATAGTTATTAATGTTGTTCATTGCTGTTTGTGCTGCGCGCACTGAAGCTGAAGAGCTGAATGAACATTGGTAAACTGAAGTGCTTTGCTAACAGCTTATTTAACTGGAGGAAATGTATCTTATGTGAGATTAATCAGATATTTATACAACACAAACATATTATAACAACTTGTATATGTACTGTACAAAATGATGCAAATGTACAGGGGAAATCAAACCAAGTTACGTGCTAACCAGAATGTGTAACTCCACTTGTGGATGCTCTCTTACCGTAATAATAATAATTGAATAATTGTCTTAAAGACAATTACAATAAAAGTCTTAATGCAATTGAAGCACTGCTTGAGTGATTACATGAGATGTTCGTTCATGTTTATTTCGCATTAAAACTAGTAATAAAGAGGAAGGGATGATCACGCTCACACACGCGATCTGTCGCGCCACATCAAAGAGCCCCAAACGGCATGTGTTGTCTGAATTCCTGAAAGAATGGAATGATTTGTTCGGTACATGTGTGTACCGATCCGACTGACCTGTACCGAAAAAATGTGTACACCCCTTTTATTTATATATATATATATATATATATATATATATATATATATTATATAT
>NW_015548296.1:450523-459766 GCF_001515605.1 Sinocyclocheilus anshuiensis
TAGATATAGCCAAACAACGGTGTATAGTCACTAACGGAAGCCATAAAGCAGAAGATAATTGTATTGTAACCTAACAGATTGCAGGTTAAAGATGTGGAGCAGAAATTAGGATAAGACCCCACCTGACTGAGTGGTCTTGGATATAAGAAAAACTTGGTTATCCTTGCTTCATATATGATTTTTCTAAATCTTTGCTGTTCTGTTTTTTTTTCTCTATGACAAGACAACAAAATGTTGTTTACAGTGTTTTACTCTTATTTACTATTTTTGTTGTTGTTGGTGGTGGTGTTCTTTGTCATGCTTTAGTTGTTCGTGCCTTAGAGGTGCCTGGCAGAGGCACAGTTCTAATTTAGTTGCTGGGCGTTGTGCCAAGTGGGAAACTCTTGGGCATGATGCCTCCTATCGAGGCCCTCCCTGATCTCTTTTGCAGGGTTACAGTGTTGGGATCTGTGTGAACTAAAGGTCGCCTGCTGACCAGTGCAGCTTGTTGATGGCTGTAGAAGCCTGTCCTCACCTAGCCTCTCGTTAACAAAGCAGTTATGCTGCAAAACATGGCAAAGAGGTCATATCATGAATTTTTTTTTATTACTTAATTGCTTTTCCCTGAGGTCCACTTACAGTTAGTATAGCTTTTTTGTGCCAAAATAGTCATATTTTAGTTTTTTCATAACCTTTTTACACTTTACACTACAAAATTGCATGGGCCATTCTTTTTTTTTTTTTGCTGCTGTGCCTTTAAGACTTCTGTAACAGTGCCTTTGCAATGTCAGCAATACATCGTCACAGAATTATAAAACAATCTGAGCTTGACATATGAATAAAAATGATCAGGGTCTTAAAATTGTTTTAAAAAATGTGGTATTCTTCTGAAGCATACGTAGAGTGCAGGTGCTACACACAAAGTATTTAATTTAAAAGTGAGCCGTTTTTGCTGGTTAGTTTTGGTATTTGTTTATTGGGAAGTAAGTTTTTGCATTCTTAAGTCAATGTGTTTTCATGTTATGGAAATTCTTTCTTTTTTGATTTTTATTAAAAAAGGACTTTGAAAATACACAATATGGCTCTGAAGTTTGACTACCGTCAGGTGTGTGAAACTTTGATATCTGTCTCTGTCAGCAAAACCAGAATTGTGTGTTTTGTTTTGTTGATCTCATGCTGTTCCTTATGATGGATGCAAAATACTGTGTCATGCCTTCTCACCGCCTGGCCGTGACGTACATTGCCACATCATGTTTCTCACAGAGATGGAATAGCTTGTTTGGTTAGTGGATGAGGATGTGGCATACACACATTGTTCTTTTCAGTGTTTACACAAGACATTTTACTTTGAAACCTCATTGTTTGACAGATTGATGACAGGCAATCTCCACAGTAACAGTTTTTTCTTTCCAAAATTCAGCAGAGTGATGAATGGAATGTTTTTTTATTTTCCAAATTTTTTCTTTCATCATATGATTAGCCACTTTCCTCTTGTGGTATTCGGGAAGTTTTGCATCTATCTTAGCTCTGTCATGGGTGTAAACTGTCGTGATGTTGTTCCATTCAGTGCGACACACCCAATATATTCATGGTTTGGTAGTGAATGTGGAGGTTGTGGACAGCACAGGGAGGGTAAAATGGGTCAAATATGCACAATTTTCCGAAACCCACACGCTGGCTCTCCACACAAGAACTCTCAGTGTTCAAGACAGGCTCTAGTAAGGACCATGTGAGTCCCAAGACTCAGAGAGGAGTGGAAGAAGGAGCCTTTGTAGATTGCGTGCTCCTTCCCAACTTTTTCCATTGCTTCGTAAGACCTACTGTTAAAGTGGTTTTGTGTGTGACAAGCAGCATAGGAGAATGTGATAAGATACGCCTAGCGTTGGACAAGAATTTCTGTGTTTTCTCATTCCTCATCACCACTGAAAAAAGGGGCTTTACAAGAAATTCCATTACCCCATTAAAAAAAAAGCCCCATTATGGTTCCCAAATGTTCTGTGTTTGTGCAGAAGTTGCTAAGTGGTCAGACGTGCATATACTAGCATCTTGTGACATGCATTTGTGCAAGGCGAGCACCTCTGGGGGGAAAAGGCGCCTTGCTCTCAAACAGATGGTTTATTTCAGACATCTGAGCATTTATAACCTCTCCACCAAATTTGTGAAATCCTTTCCAATTCATTGTAGTGCAAATGATACATGTTTCATGTAGCTCTGAATTTGATCTTATGCAGTGGAACAGAATGTCTGCCAGAAGATGGACTGCTTTGAATTGAATTTCCTACAGGGTCATTGGCTGACATTGGGTGCATCTCTGTGGTCAAGGCTTCTATCAGCCAATTTCCCGGCAGATGACAAAGACAAACCCTGAGATGGATAGGAGCTCACGGGCTGCAGCTGGCCTTCAACTGAACAAGCTTAAGGTCTTTTGGAAGCTCCCTGTGGCTCAATCCCAAGTCATGACGGAGCGAGAGAGACAACAGAGATCAGATGTGTCAACTGTTGACCTCCTCTCCTCATGACAAAGTGGAGGGCCCTTACTATATCAAAACAGACCAGACTTTCTTTGACAGCTATTGTGAAACTTTTCAGTTGCTAAGCCATCACATCAAGCCATCCGTTCAATTAAAGTCAGACAGTGCTATTTAAAATGCGTATGCTATTATAAACATAAAAAGAAAATACATTCATATAGGGATGGAACGATTAAAATTCCCCACGGTTAGTATTACCATTTCATATGTTAATTATCATTAAAAACCGTATTCGATTACCGCGATTTTAACAACTCAGTCAGGATAAATAAATACTATCCAGCATAAAGCACAGTTTTAAATAACAGTCTCACTCGCGCACAGCACACAGAGTAGTTTTGATTTGTGTGAAAACATGACAGAAAGCTGGGAGGTTTTAAAAGAGTTCTAAGGGAATTATAAAAATGATTATATGAATGAATTAATTATATGAATGTACCTCTGAAGGTTCTGACTGTCTTCAATAAAGATTCGATGGCATTTTGTTTTTATCTTCGCCCCATGTAATACCTAATAAAAGTAGTGTTTTTATCGCAATGCTGCTTTGTTCACGGAGGGAAACGGCTGTAATTCTGCTGTTCCATAAGCACCACCTGCTGTCAGAGAGTGGATTTACAGAGACTTACATTCACATTCAGCCTATGTGTGGTTTCTATCTGGCCAAAAAACGGCCATGCCCTGCTGTAAATTATGACCAGTTGATGAAAAACAAGCTT
This sequence comes from Sinocyclocheilus anshuiensis, assembly GCF_001515605.1. Classification (NCBI taxonomy): domain Eukaryota; kingdom Metazoa; phylum Chordata; class Actinopteri; order Cypriniformes; family Cyprinidae; genus Sinocyclocheilus; species Sinocyclocheilus anshuiensis. The sequence continues at coordinate 453,750 of NW_015548296.1, forward strand.
ATGTGGATTCTACACATTTAAACAATTCGGATAAGGTATCTAGAATTATTTATGGAGCAGATAAATACATTTAATCATTTATTAAACCGTTATCATTTTGACTTAACCCTTTTCATTATTAAAAGGCTGAAATGTGAGGTTTACCATTTTATGAAACCTTTTATTTGAACATTTTGTACATGTTATTATTAGATAAAATGTTGTCGATCATGTTATCATTTAAAATCCGGACATCATTGGTAATGGTATTGTTTGTGTTTATACAAATAAAAAGTAATTTTATTTGTTGTTTGTTGATTTTAAATATAAAACTTGGTGAAATGATTTGTGTCAGTACTTTTTGAACATTTCCAGCACATTTTAACAATACTGTGATAATACTGATAACCGTGATAATTGTGGTCACTATAATCGTGATAAAGAAATTTTCATAGTTACATCTCTGCATTCATATAACACTGACTGTACATTTAAGAATAGCAGTGATTTTTAGTAAGGCAGACATTACTCAGGGTTACGGTTTTGTTTTGATCCCTAAAAATAAGTATTAAATAAAGGAGTACAACCATTGATGATTGTAAGAAATTTTCTTGAACGACACATCAGCATATTAAAATGCCTTCTTGAAGGATCATGTGACACTGAAGACTGGAGTGGCTCCATAAATAAATAAATTCATGAGTTGGAAAAGTTGGGGAAAAAAAGTGAAAAACCTTTAGTCTGTTAACTTTCCAATCAGACTGTTGACCCTGCTGTTAAAAATAATTAACCACAGTTTTTGGAAAATAAACAGTAATCTTTTTAAAATCTTGTGGTTTGTTCAGGAGATATGTGCTTAGCGATATGTGCTACTTTTCTAAGCGATTGGATAAAACGGATCAAGTACCACTCACATTTTCTTCAGAAAATGTAAGAATCTAATAAGTTACTGTAGCCATATATGCTGCTGCTTTCGTGTTGAGTTTATACACTGGGGTTTTATTGTCAGCGCTCTAACACACAATTTTCATTCTTGACCTTTGTAAGACCATCCACAGTAGAGATGATCCTCAGAGGAAATGATCGTGTTTTGATCCAAAGCTGTCATGGCGTTAAACTTCTCATAAAGTGGCAGGCTTTTTTGTAGTTGTGTGTGTGTGTGTGTGTGGTGTTGGGTTTGCATTTTGGGTGTTGTCCATTGAGAGCAAGACTCAAGCATTTCTGTGTAGATAGGCCTGCTGAAAAGACAAGTCACAAGGGTGTGTGTCTGTCTGCGAGTCTTTCAGCTGCTGACATTTGGTTTAAAAAGCCTCTGTCGCTGTCTAATAATTTGTAGCATAAAAGGGAGCCTCAGCAGGAGCTGCCTAGTCCATGAAGATAACCCTACAAAGATTGCTGTATGTTCGGATAGTTTTTCCCTCCAGAGCAAAATGGGCCTTACAAGCATTGAATGTGACATCTGTATACATTGTCAAGACTCCATCCATCCATCTCGGGCCCAAACAGACACCCTGTATTCGGAGAAGCTCAGCAGAGAAAAACTGGAAGGCAGGGAGGGTTGAGCGAGAGCAGAGATTGGGGGGGGGTTTAGATAAGAACACGTGATATTCCAGTTATTGGCAGAACTGTTGACGTGAACTGAGCCACATTGATTGCACAGACAAATCCTAGGCAATGTTGCAATGTGTTTAGACATGTTTTTGCTGGTGGTATAATTTTCACAAGCTGTAGTGGTCTCAAACTTGCTCTATGTTGAGAGAGGGCATGTTAAGCTACCAGAAGAGTAAGGGAAAGGCACATAGATGGAGGAAATAGCTTTCGAGGCTTGCATGTCACATGTTAGCGCCAAGTAGGCGATGTTTCTTCATCACCATTAAAGAGAGAGGAAACTGCTGGGGTAATAGGAATATTTTAGTTCTTGAAAAATCCAATGGAGCATCATGCGCAATCTTTTTTTCCATGATTCATAGCATTTTTTTAATGATTATGAATGTTTTCTGCAATATCTGCATTATTGTTGCCTTAAGACAGTTTTGGTCATTCTGTATGAGCCATCAACTGCTAAGATGCCGCTGTACTTGCAGAGAACCACTGATAACGTAGCACCGTCTCCCTTATGAAGCAGTTTTGCCAATTAGTGGGACTCTATTATGAACGTTGCATCAGTGCCTTGACTGCCTTCATTAAAAAACATTATTGGACTACATTAAGTGATTATAATGACTCTGGGATTTGTTCAGCAGTGTTTCAGTGATAACCAGCAAATTACACTGGGCTGCAATTAGCAGAAAATGTCTAATTCCTGGTCTGATTTTTGTGTACTCAACTGTTTGTCTTCAGTGCTAAGTGGTAGTGATGTGTGTTTGCTTTATAATGGATAACTTAATTTGCTAAATAATCACTTATGTTGGGCAGATAAATTTGGAAAACCGTTTATATCAGGGGTCCCAGATTACCTGTGGTTAGGAGCCAGATTGTGTTCTCTGGCAGGGGCCGGTTGAATGGTTACAGCAAATGCAGTTGTTCTTACAACCATGAGTTTTGAATTAAATGTATTCACGCTATTATGGGTGCTTTTCATAGTTGTTTTCCTAATACCTAGTAGACTGTTCTGCATGTTTAGCAGAGTAACAATGCCTGAGATTGTATTCCTGCCATTTCTTTCTTAGATCAGACAGGTAGCAGTCCTGTTAAGAGACCAGAAGTGTCACAAGCTGAATTTGATATTATGGTTAGAAGTTGTTAAATGGTCAGTTCTAGTGCTGGGCGGTATACCGGTTCATACCGAATACCGGTGTTTATTTTTGTTATGATATGAATTTTTAAAATACCGCAATACCGGTGTATGTCGCTTAAACAACGTTCGGAACGCGACACTGTTTGAAAGGGGTCCCTTTTCACTGTTGCACTGTGGTGAGGGAACAGCTGTATGTGTTACTAAGCGTGAAAGTTCCGAAACTGAAGCTGTAGAACTAATAGAACGTGATGACACAGAAGAACTCATCCACAATATCCACATTGACCGCCACAAATATCCACCGCCTGCTGCCATCAGCTCCCGCGTTTCACACACACACCAACGCGACTTTAGCACTAGATTTAGCAACTTTCAGACCCTTTTAGCGGCTTTATCCCATAGAATATTCATACTGACAAACCTAGCGACTTTTTTGGATAAACCTTAGCTATGGTTCAGTTGGAAGATTTCGCCAGTGCAGTACAGTGCAGTGGAACGCGAGGTCTGACTTTCCCGGAGAAGTATCACCTCTCTCGGCTGAGACAAAAAAGTAATAGAGCCAAAACAACCGCATAGTTAGTGTAGATGCATGTTGATTTTTTTTCAGACGATGTCGCGGTTATAAATGAGAGTGACTCCTGGTTAACATGTATTAAAAGGGGTCATGTTTAGTCACTATTTAGTCAATATACTGCAGTATTTCCTCTCTCAATCAGTAGAAAATATGGTTAACACCCTGTCATGCATGAAAAAAATAAAATACCGCCATGTACCGTGAAACCGGTATAATTTTGGAAAATACCGTGATATAAAGTTTTGGTCATACCGCCCAGCACTAGTCAGTTCACATGTCAGACATTTGTAAGTTTCTCTCTCTCTTTTTTTTTTCTTCTCCAGATGGACAGGCTAAATGAAGTGGTTGGAATGCTGTGCATGTCAAAATGAAAACTAGGGTGTGCTGTCAACTGCTGCACATAGCCTAGTTGATGCATTTCTTGTATAGATTTCTATTGATTATAATGGAAGGGATCCAGTTTTGTCTTGTTGTAATGTTCTGCACACATTCTAGGTGCCTTTGATTCTCAACTTTTTTGAGAATTCGGCTGCCCCATAGACCTACCAGTAGTTTTGTATCCGAAATGTATTTTAATCTGTGGGCACTCAGTTAATTGTAAATTAAAACATGACTAAAATAATTATAATTAATTCCAGACAGTAGTTCCAGTAGTTCCTTTTTAACCAATCAATTTACATGATTTTCCAGTTGTTTGTTACTGCGTAAGGATTAGGAATAAGGATTAAAAAGACAATTTGTACCCGATAAAAATGTAGAGATCAAAATAGAGATGCACCGATTGCAATTTTCTTAGCCGATTCCGATTTTTTGGAAGTGTGACCTGCCGATAACGATTTTTGTCGATTCCGATTTTCTTTCTAAGAACTATAATTGACAGCATATACAAACAAAAATCTATGCAAATTTCAATGCAAAAATTATTTACATAATAAAATCAATTATTAAACATTACAATTCCCCCAATCTGAAAAGTTACAGATTTTCTCTCACTTAAACAACACTCAAAATAAAGTGCTCTGTGACTGGAGAGATGAAGAAATGGTTAACTTAAAATTAGTTGCTGTATGTAACAAAACAGATGTCATTTTCCCACTATGTTTATAAATGGTCATTTTTTCCCCCTAACCTTATTAAATGTGTCATCATTCACATCAAATTCATACTTTGCTTGAATTAATTCAGTTAGAATAATAAGAAACTGTAGAGTTGTTACCATTCAAATGAAATTAGTATTAACAAACTCTTATCTTTCCACTGCTGAGGAAACAGAAGCTGCATCTGAAGTGGCGTTAAATGCATTTACACAGACAGTGTGATGAAGCTGAGGTGCCATAAATGCATTTACACTGCAAAATTTCAAATGCATAAATAATTTTATAAGATTAATGTTTTACATATTTTTTTTAAACACAAATGTTGAAAAAAATGCAATGGTACTTTTAAATATGACTAAACCACCAATAGGTGGCGGCAAATGTCTGTTTTAATGAGTGAGTCATTTATTCATTCATTCAACCGATTCATTCAAACGGCTGATTCATTCAGAAACGAGGCAAGTAACTGTCCTTGTGAATGGGCAACTGAATCACAAGGATTCAGTTGCACTCGGTTCGTTCTTAAACGTGGATTCATTCAGTAACAAAACACTGCTGTGTGTTGCTCGGAGACACACAACAGTTCTGCTGTGGCTTTGATCGGAACTATTTTCGTCAGCGAAATTGAGCAAAAACAGTCAATATTTTGTCTAAAATCTAAGGCACTTAATTTTATCAGTGTCACATTGCAATCGTGTTGATAGTGGATATTCGGGGAAACATCATGGCCGTGTAATGTTGCTTACCTAAATAAATTTTACCTAAGTAAATATCTTTGTTTTTCTACCGCAGTATGCATCTATAAAATTCTGTGAGTTACTTTGTGTGTGCTGTCTCTCTCACACACTCAGGCTGTGCAAGCCTCATCTGGCGCGACAAATGCATTGTCACCGTTTGCAATGAATGCAATTAAAATTAGAATCATTCTCACGCAAAACGACATGTTTACACGCGACTGTGAGTGTGCGCGTGGCTGTGACGTCATTGTCGGCGCCGTTGGCAATAAAAGGATCGGCTCAGAATCGTCAAGACGTGAGACTGACCGGCCGGTCACCGATCCGGGCCGGTCATGCGACAAATCGGCCGATTCCGATCACTGGCCGGTCATTCGGTGCATCTCTAATAAAAATGTGTAATGCCCATGGTGTTGTTTTAAGATTGTATTAATGTAAGTGATTTTTCCAGGTCTGAAAAATCAGAAAATTATGTGGGATTTTTTGTTGTTTTAGCTAATTTTAGTTATTTATCATCTGTTTTTAAAAACACTGCAAGTCATTTTGCTGAGAACCCCTCTCCCCTGGAGGATCGTGGACCCCTGGTTGAGAACCACTGATGTAGACATGCTTGTTTGGTCATGTGTATGCTTAACTCTCAGTATTTCATTTCCTTTTATTTAAAGGGGTCATATGATGTTGCTAAAAAGAACATTATCATACTGTGATGCTGTGTCCTGGCTGGAGCGACGAGACAAAAACATTAAAACCCGTTATAAACAAGGCATTTGTTGTATCCAGTGGGGACATAATTACGGATTATAATGACTTAAACTGTCTTTTTATGCGTTGCATCACGCCGCGTAAACATAAAACCATGTCTGCATTTGTGATCGGAGAAATGACAAACAACAAGC
>NW_015548296.1:459826-481621 GCF_001515605.1 Sinocyclocheilus anshuiensis
CATAATTACTGATTATAATGACTTATACTGTCTTTTTACGCGTTGCGTTGCATCACGCCGCGTAAACATAAAACCACGTCTGCATTTGTGATTAGAGAAATGACAAACAACAAGCGCTACTCTACACTGATCAAAACTCGCGTTTGAATCATCAGTGGCAAATCCTTTAACACTAGAAACGCCACGGGGTAAATTTGACCCGTGGCTGTTTTTAAAACGTACATAAAAGATTTTTAATAATCATTCAAGTCTCCCAGTCACTGACTTTTACTAAAATTGTGTGATTTACAATCCCCTGTTGTTAAAAACTGTTTAGATAAAACCAGATAAAAGATTACCCGAAGTTTATTGGTGTTCGTCTTGTATAATTCAAATTATAAATGATATAACTAAACAAATTAATAATTAATTAGGTGAAGCTGTGCACTTGAATTTGTCATCGCATCATCCTATGCAATGTGGTGAATGACATTGTATTATAATAGCCTATTGCACCACCCAAATATGTATTTACTTCCTTCTAATTCTCGTTGTTAGTGCAGGCTTGCTTTCATCTTTCTCTGCTGAAGTCCATACTGCCAAATCTTCATACTTCCACAACAAGATCAACAGCGCTACAGACACACGTAATCTCTTCAAAACTTTCCATTCTCTCCTCTGTCCCCCTCCACCACCTCCTACCACTTCTATAACAGCTGATAATTTCGCCACATTCTTCACAGACAAAACCAGAACAATCAGTAGTCAATTCAGTGTTGTAAATACAACTTAACCACTGATTTCTAGTCGTGTCCATTTTTGGAAGGCCAAACAAAGTAGTTTCACTTTCACAACGAAACACACAGCGTCTCCACAACATGGCCGCGGCGCAGCAGCAACAGCGAGAATCAAAGTTACGCCTTCTTTCTTTGCGTGAACATTTAGGTGGCGTTATGCAAATCTTCCCACATCGTGACGTAGACATGTGGGGGTGTGTTAGAATTAGCTGTTGTAGGTAGGCGTGGTTGACTTAACTTTTATAAAGAATATCTCTTTGGATTTGAGACTTTAGTCTTTGCAACTTTACAGATCTTCTTTATGCACCAAGAGCTTGTAACACTCCAAAGAGAAAGGAAAAATTTAAATCGCATCATATGACCCCTTTAATTTCTGTTGATTTCCATTTCTGTCATACATGTTTTGAGGTCAGTTTGCTATTCACCTCCCAGTCCCTCAATTCATTTTTTTTTTTGGTGGCTTCTTTGCCTCATGCCTTTCAGAACCCCATGAATCAGCATATGCAAACTCACTCTTAAATGGGTCATAGGATGCCCATTTTCCACAAGTTGATATGATTCTTTAGGGTCTTAATGGAAAGTCTGTAAGATAGTTTGGTTAAAATTTCTCAATGGTAGTGTAAAATAACAGCTCTCTTTCAGAGCACGCAGTTTTGTAGCATTTTCCTTTAAATGTTAATGAGCTCTGCTGACCCCGCCCCTCTCTTCTGAGCCGCTCTCAGAGAGACTGTTTACTTTAGCTGCATCCATCGTGAAACTTGCTAATTAGCACATTATTAGGAAAGGCAATTTACAAAGATTCTTTAAAAAACCTTATACTCACTTCTTCTCTAGGTGAAGCTGGATCACGAATGATTCGCGCGAACATAAGACGCATTTATGTAGATCGGGGGCGCATTCCGTTCAAAAACAAATGTAATCACTGCGTCTTCAGCGGCTCAGATGTTGGGAGTAAATGACGACTGCTATGTTCATTATAGGGCTGTGCAAAAAAATCGAATACAATTTTCATGCGCATCTCGTCAGTAAAGCCGCTTCTGGTGATTAGTAGTAAATCTCCAGCACGTGCTTTCAGATGGACCAGCATTTACTACACAGAGCCGTAGTTCACTGACAAGCTACACAAAATCGTGTTCAAAATCGGCAATGAATCGCCTGCGATTTTGAACGCGATTTTGTGTAGCTTGTCAGTGATCTGCCCTAGTTCATTATTACATTACAACAACAGAACACCTCAATCGCTTAGGAGTCATTCTTGTCTACATCTGCTCCGGCGGTGAAACAGTGGTGGACTGATGACAGCTCACTCAGGGCGGGTCTAAGGTAAGACATCAGTCCAGTCTGTGCTGAAACGCTACTGTCAATCAAACTATCGTGGGAGGGGCCTGTTTTTGTGACGTCACACAGACAGGCATCTGTGATCGGCTCGATTTGAGAAAGGGGTGAAGTTTTGAGTAGATAAAAAAAAAACACCGGGTGGATTTTTATCATTTATAGGGTGGTTGTGTACACACACTGCCAACACGCATTTCAGTTCAAACAACTTGTAAAAGTGCATGTAGCATCCTATGACCCCTTTAAGCATCCGGAAGTCATTCCAGTGCATTGACTGTACTCTGATTACCTGACTTTGTGTTGAAGACCCAACCTGTGACCTTATAAAAAGAGCACAGACCACACAGCAAACACTGCTGCTCATTAACACAACTTGCCAATTAAAAAAAACCCTGAAACCTCACATCTGATGTTGCATTTCAAAGCACTTCACATCAAAGCTCTCATAGTCGTCACTTAGGTGAGGTGGCGCAATGTCAAGCTGTTAGGAAAAGTGCCACACTGAGAACTAGGTCATGTTCGTTTATCCTTTTTGGCGAAACATGCAAGTCATTTGTTAGTACTATTACCCGAGCGTTTCAAAGAGATTGGCCTTTAACTCGTATCCAAACACTTCCTGAAGTTCAGTAATGCATCCGTCAGTTGGTGTTTGAGATCCTATAGCTCCTGAAGGCTTCACTATGCTCAGTAAACCGTTTCAGTTCCCATTTCATCATATACTAAACATTTGCACTAGACGCCTTTTATCTCTGCTTCTTGCCGGGGCTTGTTGCTTGTGTGTGTGTGTGTGTGTGTTCAGTTAAGGGATAGCAGGGGTGCCGAGAAGGTTATGCAACATTCGTTGTGGCATTTTATTTTAAAGCTCAACTGCCACTCAGCCCTTGCTCAATGTGAATGTCAGCATGTGTTGATTTGTTTTTTGTTTAATGAATCTGAAGTTCATCCACTTCGTCTGGCAGTCAATTTTCTGTAACAAGTACACATCAAGAAGGCACACTCTTGATGCAAAGGTCACAAGAGTGACAAGATGTTAATTCAATAAAAGTGACCAGGATGGCCGATCTGCGCAACTGGGTTTTTTTTTCCCCCTAGTGCTGAGCCTTGGATTGGGTTTAAACGTCCCAATTAGCATGGAGGTGGTTGACAAATATGGCTTTGGACATGAAATATCACACAACCAATTCACCGCCTACATGAGAGCAGGGTGGTGTTTCTTTTCCAATGTATTTAAGTTTCCCTAAAGTCATTTGGAATTTTTCTTTTTCCCGTCTCGCTTTTTTCTCCCTTGGTCTGTAGGTAGTATTTTCCCACCTTCTTCCTTCTTTCCTGAACATGCCTTCTCTCTTGCCTGCTGACTGCATGGAATAATGTTTAAATGGAGTCTGGGCCCACGCAGTCTTATTGGAGTGGCTTTGGTACAAAAGCCAGACTGCAGAAGGAATGTGCATTGTGTGCTTTGAACTAGGGCTGCACGATTAATCGCATGCGATATTTAACGCGCATCTTATCAGTAAAGCCGGTTCTGTAATCAGCGGTAAATCTCCATCACCTGCGTGCTTTCACATTAAATATCGCATGCGATTAATCGTGCAGCCCTACTTTGAACTGTTTTAACGGATAGTTTGGAATGGCATATGTCTGCTTGTCTTTGCATTCGTTGGTGTCTGAACTGCAAGACAGGACTGGGATGCCTGGAATTAAGAATTATTTCAGTCTTTGGTTAGGGTCTGCAAAGCTGAACTCTTACAACAAACACTCTCACGCACTTGTACTTGTATAAATTCCTATACAATTCCAGACTTGGCGACTATGAGAGAATGCTGTGATGCAGATGCCAAAACATGCCTGTCTTGTTTAAGAAGTGCGTGAATGTCACTGCCTATTTGCTTATACTAATTATAATATTCTCCACTGAAAAAAATGCAAGGCTCAAAAACACAACACCAGTATTCTCAAGTCAGTACAGTCCCAGCTGTTTTATTTCAGTCGTAACATCTGCTGTGACTGAAGTTGAGAACGATTCAGATCTTGAGGAATGTGCAATATTTGTACAAAGTACTAATCCTGTTTACCAAGTATTGCAGTATCTTTACTGCTACCAATTTGTTGGACACAGTTGTGGTGATTAAAGGCCATTGATGCTTCTGTATTTATGAAGTACTCTTCTGTAATAATTAGTGGTGGACTGTTTTCCAATAACCGATAACCTATCTAGTGAATATCTGATATCTAGTGCAGGGTGGCTAATGGCAGATATCCAAGCAACATTACAAACAAAAGAGCTATTATACTGAATATCAGATATTAGGGATGTAACGATTCACTCAACTCACGATTCGATTCGATTCACGATTTTGATTTCACGATTCGATTCGATTCATGATTATTATACTTTTTCTTTAACAAAATTAGATTTAAGACAAATTATAAATTAAATGTGTCCTGATATTGATATCTGACTGCTGTGTCTCATTTGTCACTGTAATTTGAGTTGTATTTCGTTTGCAATTATTATGAAAAACTAACAAACACTGCTGTGATGGGTTTTCTAATGCAGCAGTAAAATTGGCTTCTTTTTCTCTTTTGACTGCTGTAATTAGGAGGACAGTATGGAGGACCCACCTCCCCCCCCCCAAAACCTGACTGCATGTTCACACACCCATTTAATCCTGAACATTTTCTGAGTAGCATGCACATACTTGTTGAAAAAACAGAAATGTTTGCACGCTCATGTAGCGCTAGTCGTCCAGAGGCTGATGGGACACTGGTATTTGCCATGAGTCATGCTGTAACTAACCCAGTGCAGTTGGAAATTCAGGGATCCCCTCCCTGTACACACATCACTTTATTAATAGCTCACCTCCAGCCCATGGATATGCCCCACTTCCCATGACTCCAGAACAGGTGATATGTCTGCCTTTGCCCTTCCTTCCCATTGCCCCCTGACTCTCAAACTGACATCTGATCAGTCTGATGACGTTGGGATTAGATTTGTGCCGGTATTCGGTAATGCGATATATCACGGTAATGAATATATGAATAATTATATATTACAAGTTATTCAGAATTTTGAATGCATTTTAAGAATACTTTTCCCATCAACTGGTCAAAATGCACAACACCGCTGTATGCTGCTTGAAAGACCGTGCTCACTGATGTAAATAAGCGGAGGAGAAGCACATGGCGGAACATGTGAGAGACGCTCTGGATGAAAGCGCACTTTCACTCTCTGACAGCAGATGGCGCTAAACTGCAGAAATAATAATAATAATTCACTTAAATGAAACCCTGTAAACAAAGCAGCTGCTCTACTTTCTGTTTCAGATTTGTGTATTTGCTATTAATTAATTACAGCGCCAAATATTTAAATATTTAGACTTAATAGGCTATTTATTTTCAAACTTTTTTTACATTTTAATCTGGACTACAACATGCCCTAGATATTGTTTGAAAGTGTTTTGATTCTTTATTGTTCGGTCACACTTTACATTAGGGCTTCATTAGTTAACATTAGTTAATTCATTAGTTAACAAACTGCCAATGAAAAATTCTTCTGAACATGAATTAATCTTAGGTATTCCAATATTTAATAACACGTTGTTAAAATCGAAAGTCGCAACTGTGTTATTTAATGAGCTAACATGAACTAAGACTTAATAACTAATAATTAATAACTTCTGTAGCAAATGTAGCTATTGCTCATTGTGAATGTTAATGCATTAACTAAGGTTAACTAATGAGGTCTTATTGTAAAGGGATACCTATTGGTCTTTATAGTTCTTTTGCACTTTAATCTGTGTAAAACTTTTAGCTTTATACATTTTTCTGTATTGCTTTATTGCATTTAAATGTTCAGTTATTTTTGTTATAAGAAAAAAGTTATTAAACCTGTTATACTGTATTATGACAGCACTTTTTTAAAACTAAATTTCAATACCGTGATAATACCGTATACCGTGATAAAAGCATTAGCAATTAATCGCAACATAAAAATTTGATACCGGCATATCCCTAGTTGGGATAGACCTCCTGCACCGCTTGCTTTGTATGGACTGGCCATCTGTTGACTTCTGTGTGTATTTTGGATTTTCAGATGGTCTGGTGAGGCCAGGTTGAGACCAGAGCCTGTGTGTAAACTTGACCAGCATTTGCTGACATTTCCGGTAAAGAGTATGCATGGTGAACCGAGGTGCAACTGTACTGTTGTTGTGTTTCACAATGACTTGTTAATCAGTCATGGGGTGTTAGAAGCGAGTAAGTAAGTGACTGAAGTATTTATCAAATAGACATATGATCAGGGCAGTGGTTTGGGACGGCTGCCCTGCAGTGTTCACACTGTGCAACTATTCTTGGTTTGTTTGATGTTGTTGATATTCAGGGTGCTTGTGGGTGGGAAATGCACGCCGGTGGGCTGGTGACTAACCAGGGGGAGTAGTTTGGAGGACCACCATGTTTTTTTTTTTTTACATCCCTGATTGCAAAGCAATGCTGTCCCACATTTTGCATGAACATTTACATGGGTGTTTTCACTCTAATGCATAGCTATCCCCAATAGCTTTCCAAAAATATCACAAAAAAATATATATCACAACTGTTCACTTGTCTTTAAAGAGATAGTTCACCCAAAAATGAAAATTCTGTCACTAATTACTCTCTAGCAAAAATCTGCCTTTAAACTTAATCGTGATAATTATCAGTATCGACTGATATGAAAAACTCTATTGTGCTAATTTTTCTTTCCATATCACCCAGCCCTAGTTGCAACCATAATGTATTTGATCAGAATGCATTAGGGGTGTGACGAGATCCAATGTGTCTCGCGAGATCTGACTGGTCTCGCATGATAAGCGGGAAAATTACACAGTGTAGTCTTTATCCAGTCATAAAAACAGAATTCACAGTTTAACACGGAATGTCACGGAATTTGTCAAATTTTGAATGAATTAATCAAAAGTAGGTCATTACACTTAAATCAAATCACGATATGGACTAGTATCTGTAAATATTAAGCCGCAAAAGTCGATTTAAATATGAATCCTGCATGTTCTGCCTGTGTGTTTATGAATGGCGCAGACGCGCGGTTTCATTTACTACACACACACTGAAGCGCGCGGTGATTTCAACATCTGCCGTCTCACTAAAACACATGAACAACATCTCAAGAACTGCTCTGAGAGTCACTTCATTACCATTTTAGCATTTGATTTGAGTAAAACTAGCATCATATCTCATACACCGAACTGTAAAGGTATTCACGGCAACCCGTCAAAATAAAAGTCCGGTTTGATTTGAAGACATTGTGCCTATAACTATTTTTCAGTAGAATGTACATAGCCTACTACTACTACATTACTAAAATGAAAGAAACATTATTTTTAAGGAATAATCACACAAAACATTTCTTCCATGTTTTAATTTTATTAGTAAATCCCCTGTGTTTGCCAAAAAAATCTTGTTTGCTTAATTTAATAATTAAAAGATGAATGATAAATTAAATTAATGTTTTATGCCTTTATTTGATAACCAGAAAAAATATACAACACAGAATTTCTGAGGGGAAAAAAATTCATAAGGCCTACTTTAAGAAAAAAAATGAATACTCTAAAAATCTCGTCTCGTTCTCGTGAACCCAGTCTCGTGTCTCATCTCGTCTCGTGGGATAAGTGTCTCGTCACACCCCTAGTATTCATTGATGAAAAGAATGTTTAGCCATTGACTGACCAGACCACGCTGCTTTCTCAAAATGGCCAAATATGAGGAGTTGTACTATCTATTAAACAAAGTTATTTAAGTTTCCTCTGTCAGCAGAAACTTTTGAGGAATTCTCCTAATGATCGATATGAGCTGGTGCAGTCCAGAGCTCAAGGTTAAAAACATCTTTTAGTAATTTTGGATTTGTGTTATCCTCCAGAGAAAACTCGTAGCTGGCAGAAGCGGCCACTACTGACTTACTACTTGATTTAGATGTAGTATTTCTTACCCTCAGAACTTATCTCTGCAGCAGTTCTTATCTCAAGTTATCACAGAGTTCATTTCATTCAATAGGATTATAGTCAGATGTTGATGCTCGGCTCCAGAGTGTACTTGCTCTGAGGAATACCCTGTTCTGTCCTCATAACTGGCTTCCTCTGAAACAAACCACACTCCCACGTTCAGGCCTGACGCAGGTCACAAGTAGGCATGGGCCGATTACCGGTTTCAAGGTATACCGCGATTTGAAAATGTCACGGTTTCAAAACCGCTAATATTTTCCATTATACCGTTCCTGCGGTATGCACTGTTTTTCATGTCTCCTCAAAGACTGACGCCCCATTCACACGGGGCGTCGGCGTCAATGCCTCTTGTTCACTTTGAATGGAGTGACGTCAAGCGTTGCCGAACTGAATTGTGGGTCCGTTGCATCGCGTTGGGTCCGTTGCTCACGGCAAAAGTTGAAAACGTTTAAACTTTTCAAGTGCCAACGCAGGCGTCAGCCAATCAGATCGCCTAATGCAAATACCCTGGTGCAGACGCTAGCCAATCGCGATCATGCAACACCAGAAAACTAATGTGATTGGCTGTTGTCACTATGACGGTTGCGTCAGCACCAAGCTTCAGAAACGCCCTCCATCAAGCGTCGATGCCGACGCCTGTGTGAATGTACCGTGAAAGTGTAGGAATCCCTCAGGTTGAGTGCAGTGTAGAGAGTAACACGACCCTCCTCCTCCTGTTGGTGCGAGCGAGCGAGCGGTCAGTCACGTGTGTACGGTGTAGGATGGACAAACTTAAGGAGCTGCCCCTGGAACTTACGCGATCGGCAACTGGCTGTTTTTTGTCTTATTGCAACTCGTCTCTGTTCTGGACTTGCACAAACTGCGTTGCAATGCAATGCAATATAGTTCATATTAAAGCAGTGTTTCAGCGCAGTGCTGCTTTGTTTATGGCGGTAACCAAGGAAACACTGTATCTGGTGTTCCTGAAGCGCCTCCTGCTGTCAGAGAGTGAATCTGCATCTCATTCAGAACTTCTGCTGTTTGCTTCGTTCAGGCATGTAGTATAATTTCACAAAGCTAGTCAGAACAGAACATTGTTTTTGCTTCAAATTGGGTTATTATTAAATCAAATTATGTATATGAAATTATATAACTAAATGATATGAAATTATATAAATTATATGAATTATATATCTAAAATTAAATAACTGTATAGGTTAAATAAAGATGTCAGTCTTTATTTTTCTTCGTTTTAGGAAATAAATCAAAGAAAAAATAAACAAATTCTACTGTTCCTAATATTCTGTATGTTGCTCAAAAACAAAATATATTGTGTTCAGCTGAAAAATTTTTTTGTTTTTTTACCCAGTCATTTAAAAATAACACATTTTAGAGCTGTAACGACAATACCGTGAAACTGTGATATTTTTGCTTAAGGTTATCATACCGTCAAAATCTCATACCGGCCCATGCCTAGTCACAAGCCTCATGAATTTGGCAAGATGCACCAGCGCTGTGTGCCGGGAGGAGTCGATGAACATGACTGATCTCCTCTGCTTCCCTTTTTCCTTTTTTTCTATCTCTTATGTGCTTAATTTACAAAGGAGAGTATCCCACCATCAACCAGCAATGCTGTGCCTAGGTCCTCATCAAAAGGTGCCTAAAACATCGGCGCATGTCAGTGGCACAAACTATCATCTCTCCAGCTCTCAGCAGAATGGTGTTCATTTTCTCGAGGCCTGTTCTTCTTTCATTCAACCTTGTTGGTTCTTCCATCAGCCAGAGAATCCAGAGGGACCCGTGGCTCAGGTTGTATTATGTCTGTGGGTATAGGAGAAAAACAAGAAAGGACCACAGTGTTTGCCATCTAGTGAGAGCTTATTAGACGAACTCTTGTGCTATTGTTGTGAAAATGAATACATTTTCTTTTGAGAGACCCTTGAATTCTGGGTAGACTTCTTTTCAAGGGCTGGTGAAGGGGCTTTTGTAGCTCTAGAAACAGAAACATATTGCAGACTCTAATGGCAGTTTTAATAAGGTTCATTACCACTAATGCTTCTAATGATTGTACATGACTTTGTTTCTCTTTTCACAGCATGTGCCCCTCTTCTCTCGCAAATGACAGGCTAACTTGTCTGGAAGGTCCATAGCTGGTGCATGAGGTTAAACTCAGTGTGGCTCATCAGATGAGATGTGATAAAGTGACAAGCTTCTGTCTTATTCAGAGTTTTTGAAATAACTAACCATGACCGACCGTGATGAGCAACACTATGTTTTGTCAGGAAGGGCAGCACTACAGTTTCTGGGCCCTCTGAACAGTGAAATAGTGATACAATATTGGTCATAGGTGTGTATATATTAGTGCTGCACAACGATTAATCGTGATTTATAGCATCCAAAATAAAGGTTTTTGTTTAGCCTAGATAATATATGTGTGTGTGCTGTGTATATTTATTATGTATATATATAAAGACACACATGTACAGTATATATTTTGAAAATATTTACATTGTATTAACATGCATATATTTATATTCATATAATTTATATTATATATAAATATATTTATTATATAAACAACATATTTTTCTTAAATATATACATGCATGTGTATTTATATATAAATAATATTTTTTCATAAAGATGTTTTGAGCACCAAATCCGCATATTCAGATGATTTTTGAAGCATCATGTGACACTGAAGGCTGTGACACTGAAGGCTGGAGAAATGGCTGCTGAAAATTCACCTTTTAAAAGGTAGAACACTACGAGGTTATCGGCTCCGACATACAGCACAACTGAGCTTGCGGCGACCCGAGTTCAAATCCCGTCTCGTGGTCCTTTGCCGATCCCACTCCCCCCTCTCTCCACCCAGTGCTTTCCTGTCTTCTCTCTACTGTCCTGTCTGAATAAAAGCATAAAAAGCCCATAAAATATAACTTAAAGGTAGAACACTTGAAGAAAGTCTGCACACTCTACCAAAAAATAAATCATCGAACGAGAGATAAAAGCAATACTTTACTGTGCGGACTGTCTTCAAGTATTTTTTGTTTTGTCTACACACCTCATTTGGACTGGTTTGAAGGCGTGTTGAGTTCCTGACTATCCTTCAGAAAATTCGGCTTTGCCATCACCGGAACAAATTACATTTAAAATATATTAAAACAAAAAAGTTATTTTAAATTGTAACTATGTTTCAGAGTACGTTTTTTTTTTTTTTTTTACCAAGTAAATGCAGCCTTGGTAACACAATTTAATATTGTTGCATCCCTAATCTCCATACCACTCCTCATGCATAACATGATGAGGAGATCCTGATGGTGGAAGCTGAGAAATGTTGGATATTATCAAGGTATTATTACACTTGGAATAGCGTCATGGAAAACATTTATTGTGTCTATTTTGGACAGATGAATTGCTTGTTGCTGAAATTTTAACATGTTGCGTATGGTTAAGACGTGGTGTTAGACTGAGAAACAAATTATTTTCTCAGTTTTACAGGCAGAGCGGAGTTCAGGATTGGAGAAACAGTTGGCGCCTTTGCCTTGTTTGCACCTGTATGCAATCCATCTCTCCCCTCCAACTACACCTCCACCCCCAGGCCTTTTGGCTGGTTTTATTTATTTATTTCTCTTCCATGTTTGATTTGTGTCTTTATTCTCACTTGCGCTCCTGTGGCATGATATCTCCTGCTACCCACGCTCTGCTAATGGTGGGTTTAATTGCTTTCTACCGACCTGCTTGTTTACACAAAGATTTGGTACGGCACTCGCTATCTGTGCTCGATGCCTCAGTGAATTCAGCATGTTGCTCATTAAATGACAAGAATGCACAAACAGCTCACTCACATCCTAGACACACTCTTTGCATTCTGAATCTTTTGATGTAACGTGCTCGCTTTTTTTTTTCTCCTCCTCAACAAAACACCCTTAATACTTCCCCCCTCTCCCTACACTCACTCTCTCTTTCTCTACCATGTTTCCTTGCTTCCGTCTTTTAAGCGAGCTATGAGAGATTCTGAGATTGTGTAAGGGATTTCCTTCTTCCCTTGGGTCACGTGACTGCAGACAGGGTGTGGCCTTTTCCAGGCAGCCGAGCTGTTTATGGCAATGTATCAGTGTTCATGCCAACCCCACCACCCCAGCACAGGCACACACAGTATGCACACAGAGAGAGATGGGTGTGGCCGTTACTCCCACCCCATCCAGTCTACATAAACAGGATGTTGTCCATTTCTAGTGAAGGGAAGGTAAAAGAAAGCGAGTGCTGCTGGCCAGTGCAAAACTTGCTAGGGCTTCTGATTGTTTCTTTTAGTGTGTTACTATGCACTTGCTGGGGTGCTCTGAGTGCTTGCTAGGGCATTGCTAGCTTGTTGCTAGGGAATTCTTGGCGTTTGGTGGGTGGTTGCATTCTCTAACCCTCACGTAATGTTTCATATTTATAATTTACAGTTCAAAATTTTGGGTCAGTTTGATTTTTTTTTTTTTTAAAGGTTGCATTTATTTGATTAAATAAATTAAAAACAGTAATATTGTGAAATCTTATTACAATGTAAAATACATTTTAAAATGCAATTTATTCTTGTGATGGCTTAATTTTCAGCAGCCGCTATCCCAGTCTTGTGTGTCACATGATCCTTTAGAAATCATTCTAATATGATAATTTATCTTCTCCTTTCACTTCTTTTAATTTATATTATTTCAAGATTCTTATTTTAAGATTCTTTAGTTCAAGAAAGTTAAATTTATTTGAAATAGAATTTTTGAAATTATGCAATATTCTGTACTGTCACTTTTGATAATTTTTATTCAGTATTTTTATTAAATGTTACTGACATCAAATTTTGAAAGGTATATGTGTGTGTACAAAATTCTATACTATTTTGTGTAAATGTGAAATATAAAGCGAGAGAGGGAGAGAGAGTTTTGAACAACGTTGAATTGAAGCTTAATGCGAGGGCTATTTGTTGAACATGCCACTTAATTTAGCAAAAAATACATTCCAGTTTCACAGGGAATGTGGTTGTACTCATGTACAAATAGTGCTTTGGCAAACATTTTTTCCTCAAAGTCAGCCACTGTTTGTTGTTTTACAGAAACTTGGAGCAGTACCTGCATACTACCCTCTTGTTCCTGGCCATATACAGTACCTGCAGTATACGAATTTAGTATCCACCTTATTTTTCCCGTAAGAGCGGGCACGGCCATTTGTAAATTTTAATGTGTCTGGCTACCGGTGTCATCCGCTTCCAGCAATTTTGAACTGTAAAAAACGGCTTGTTTTGCCACTTGATATTGCAAACTGGTGTGTCTTACCATTATTTTAATGTATTATCTTAATTATGAACACACTAGTGCTGTCAAACGATTAATCACATCCAAAATAAAAGTTTTTGTTTACATAAAATGTATGTACTATGTATATTTATTATGTATACAAATATAAAAACACACATGCATGTTTATATTTAAGAAAAAATATGTTGTTTATATACTGTATTAAAAATATTTATATATAATGTAAATTATACGAATATAAATATATACATCTAAATATTTTCAAAATGTATACTGTATGTGCATGCATTTATATATACATAATAAATATACACAGTACACACACACACACACACACACACACACACACATATATATTATGTAAACAAAAACTTTTATTTTGGATGCAATTAGTCACAATTAATCATTTGTCAGCACTAGAACACACTGGTTCACTGTAGTGCAAACAGTTTTACAGTTTACCGCACTTTATTCTTCTCATTATTTCCCTTCAGCGGCTAATGAACCGGAAGTCTCGCACAAAATGGTTTGCTTCCACCCTGAAAAATAAGGTGGATACTACTCCCTTGAATTATGGGCTACATAACTCAGTAAAGACTGTACAATGCCCTGCTGTCTTATTGGCATGTTGCAACTTGTTGGTGGTGGGTTACTTCCTTTCAATGGTTTTTTGTGTGCAGCAAGTGAGCGTGAGTCGGCTGGATTGGTGCAGAGCGAGAAGCTGAGTCCAGGGCTCCGCATTCTGCCGCTTTAGTATGCAAGGCAGGTGTGGCTGCAGTCAGAGGGAGGGTGGGCACAGGCCGACGCCTCGACATAGACAGAGTGTTTCGCTCCCGGCCGCATCCAATTACACTCCCCCTGTTACACACACTCACACTCACAACCCAGCACAATCATTTTCTGTCCCTTTCTATACACCCCATCTGTCTGTTCAGCATGCCTTCCTTTCTGCCTCACATCCTGCTGTCTTCACCTCTCAGTCAATATGTCTCTGCATCCGTCTCTTGCAGTCGCTTTGCAGCCATGCCTTCTAAAAAAAAAAAAAAAAGACAATCCTTGTCTGCTTTGATGCACATCCACTGTCATTCTTTTTTCCGATCAAGCTTCCTTGTCATCTATTTCAGCCACAGCTTATTTGGTTCTTGCTCTCCCTGTCAGGGACCCAGAGGTGTCTGATGAATGGAAATCTGAAATTTAAGAGCTTAGGGAAACAAGGTACATCAATGTACAGCCCCCGTTAGAAAGGGGAATAGGGATGACATCCACCATTGAGGTGCTATTGACCGGTCAACACTCTCTTTATAGGGTTAAAAATGACTACATAGTCATTTCTGGGCATCTGTTGCTTTTCCAACATTACAAAATGAGAGTTCCCAAGTTGCTGGCGTAGTTTGTTTATTTGCGCACCATTTGTCTCACTCTCCCCAGGGAGCTGCTGGATGTCTGTGAACCCTCCAAGCCGTTTCCCTGATCCAAATAGATGTTTTTATGTATTACAAACGAAGCCGATGCTCAAAAATAAAGCGTCCTCCTTTTAGCATACTTCCTGTAAACGGCTTCCCCTCCGCCTTACCCGAATTGAACTTCATCCTTTCAGGGGTAATTTAATAGCTGTCTGCATCCGGTGCTCCGCCTTTAATTATTGGGAGTGCATCAGACTGTTTGATTCGCCCCTCCGGCATTGATGGCTTGGACTGGCCTACTTTGCTTCGTTGCCTCTCCCTGTAGCCATATTTAGTTAAAATACACAAAAAAAAAAATTGAGACTTCCGTCCCGCTCTCTATACCACACACTTTTGATTGGTGAATTACATAGCTGCCTAATTTAATTCACTTCCTGATTAAAGGCAGAAAAAAAACAACCACACTCAGTCTGAAACGATAAAGCAGGCATTATTGGGTTTTTGGTACTGGCTGACAGAGTGCGCTCGGCAGACATTTCAGCACTGAAGAAGAGCATTATTGTAATTTTTAGACACTGACAGTATAAAACGGCTTCGTCTGCAGGGAACTGAGATGTTTTCTCTTCTTTTAGATGCGCACTAACTTGCATGTTTTACTCAAACATTTGAGATGTGATGTAGACTGATGACTCACTCTTATAAAAACCCGACAGACAGAGTGAGAGGGTGGAGAGAGAGGAAAGAAAGAAAGACCGAAGAGGTGGCGAGGCAGCGCAGGGTTTGTGGTGTTGCAGAGCCCCAGCGGAGTGGAGGCAGATATGGGGCCTAAAGGCCTGCGCTGGCACTGCTGCTGCAGGACAGTGGAGGAAACATATGTGGCCATGATTTACATCTGCTGCCTACCAGCGACTGCTCATACGCTTTAATCTCACAGCAATGCCTCGTTCTTATTTCCTTCCTCTCTCCCTTTCATTGGCATCTTCCGCTCACCCGGTTGTCCCCACCTACTTTGCAATCCCCCGTGTCTCGGCAGCCCCCCTCCATCACCAACGCAATCGCTCCCCACCCTTCATCATCCTCTCCAGCTCGATCCACACGTTCAGCCTGTGCTCAGATGCTTTAATCCTCTCAGTGTCTTACCATCCTCCTCACACTCACACTGGGAGTGTGAACTACTTAGTGCACCCTCTTCTCCATTTACACAGCCGCACACTTCCGCCACTGCTGAGATTTTAAGCAGATGCCGACCTCTCTTTTTATTTAACCATGTGTCTGGTGACTGCTGCGGGGTGAAAGTGCATTAATGTGGAGCATCACTACTCAAATGAGCTTCGAAATGTATTTTGACTCGCTACAGTTTACTAATGAACTTTCTATAGGCAGTACTTTTTATAGTAAATGTGGATCATAGCAAGAGGTCCTCCAGGCCATTGTGTCATCCTGCCAGAACATTATTCTGCATTGCAGTCAGATGTTTGTAGCTTCATTCGTCATGGAGACTGCTGTCATGGTGAAGGCGAACATAAATGCTTATTTGTTGGAAGTGAGGTCACTCAACTCCTTCCTTGACATGTTGTTGCTGATGTTTTTTAAGTCAGACTTTCTATGTTGGATTTCTAGCTTTTTTTTTTTTGTGCAATTTGTGCCAAGGCATATTGATGAAAAAAAAAAGGTCATGGCAGTATAATTGCTTTATGAGTGTTTTATTTATTAATTTATTGCTTCTATTTGAAGGCAATTCTCTATGTTAATGCTTCAAATTGTGCAGGGCAGTGTTTCAGATTTGTTTAGAAAATATTCAGTAAAAGAACTAGCCCATAAGAGTCATTCATTTTGTAAATCAGTCTACACTGGTTATGCTGTGTGTTTTTGATTCACAAAAAAAACAAAAACAAAACAACAACAACAAAAAAGTATTGTGATCATTCAAATAAAGAGAATAAATATTTAAGTTGTGCTCACGTGGACTGGCCCATAGTAGCCCTTTTCTTTTTCACATATATTAAACTTAACCATGTTGTGACAACTTTTGGACCTGTTTTGTTGCACATTCACCAAATCTACACCCAGAACGAAAATGCTGGTTTTGTATGCCATGCCTTGTTGCACCAGCCTGCTGTGGTTTGATTTTGAGGCATGCAAATGGCTCTTTGGGCTGAGCTCATCCTCTAAATGCATTGTAGGAGAGCATTTAAAATGATTTGTTAAATGCACCTCAGAGACTGCGTGATAAATTGCACTGTTCTTAGGCGAAAGTCAGTGCAACTGTCAGGCCTCCACATAAAAGGTCTGTTGTCAGATTGGTTTAGCAGTATGACCTTGGCAAACGGGTAGTAGTTATCTTGTTGGATTTTTCATGGAATGTTGTACCACACACTTGTGTAGTAGGATATTGTTGGAAACAGCCCTATTTTTCATTCTGGTTTTTCACAGGTGATGTCTCGGCTTAAAAAGGTGTCATGAGAATCTCAACAATGTTAGGCAATAAAGGGTGGAGTGATTTGCATTGCTGTGTGGTTTTGGCACCGTGTCACGGACTACACTGATTGCTCGACTTATAGCTGCTGAAAATTGCAATTTGACAGCTATATACTTCACCCTGGGTAGTGTTATTCAGTGCTTGAATTGAAGTATGCTTGCCTACAAAAGTGTGAAAGAGACCTTGTAATATCCTCGATTCACCAAATCTTGTGTAGAGAAACAAAAGCGCAAAAGCGTTCAAAGGTGTGAAAATGTATGCCTTGGTTGCCGTTTTGTGTAAAGAGTGTTTAATTCACGGGGACATATTTTTGTCTTGTTTTTACTTGCATTGTTAGCTTTTTTTTTTTTTTTTGGAAAATAGCTTTGCATTCACTAAGCATCATTTAACAGCGTTTTTTACCCTGGGTCATACAGTGCAACAACTAATTGTAGTGCTGCCATATTAATCACAGTGTTGCGAGAAGCTTCTGAATTAGTGGGGTTTGCTAAGGCAAGCATCACTATTACTATTGCTCATACCTGGGTTTAGGAATTTGAACAAACTCCTAAAACAGTTTCTTAAACTGTGTTGTGTAACTCAGCCAAGGTGTTTGTGCTGCAGACATGAATGATGCCTCAATTCCTGCAGCTTGTTAAGGCGAGGTGTGCTATTGCTTTTCTAGTTGAGTCAGAAAGAATTCTCCATACCTTTACCACTCAACCAATTTAAGAACTGAAACTTGTGTAAATTGTGTACATAAATTTCTTCATATTTTTAATAGAACAAGATTTTGTGCAATATGCAGACATTATTGAAGCAGGTGATTGATTGATGGGTGTTGGGTTGATGGTCTAGGGCTGGTAAACATTGGGATGGATTTTCCAAGGTGTGAGTGGAGAAAAGGAATGGGAAGAAAGCTAGTTTAGCAGGAATAGAAACAGACTGTGGGAATTTACCGTATGTCTGACTAAACATGAGTCTTCTGAGAATGTGTCTGAGTCTCATACTTTGCTAGGTGGAGTTTTTCAGTCTTAGGAACCCTGTCCGTAAGAAGATGCTCTTCCTCCTGTAGTGCATTTATCTGTCTTGGTACTATCAAATAATGAGAGTTTTGAGAACTCAAAGGGGATGGCTGACCTAAAAATTAAAATTGTGTCATTTATTCAAACTTCTGCTGTTTCAAGAGATTTTCAAATTCTTCTTTGTGGCAGAACTCATCAAAACATTAAAACACATTAAAAATTTTAAGCAGCACAACTGTTTACAACATTATTAATAAGAAATTTTTCTTGAGCATCAGGTCATGGAATATTGGTGATTTATGGGGTGGAAGAAAACCCAAGCAACTACATAGAAGTTTTTTGTTTAAAAACACACTTCCATTCCTGTTATCAGAGATGAACTTGGGTGGGTCCTCTTCAGCATGTCATGTGACATTGCTTTATATTGATTTAGGTTTTTTTTTTTTTTCTTCTCCACAGAAGCACTCAAACATTTTATGTGGTCTGCTAATCTGAAGGCTCGGTAATGGCCTCTCTCAATGCCTTGGGCAATGGATGACATTTGTTTAGAAACACTGTAGCGCTTGTTCATGTGGCATTTACACATTTCGACATTTACAGACATCCGTTACATTAGTACTAATGTTAGAACTAAACTCAATAAGCTGTATTCTGACCTGACTAATGTGGTTTGCTCAAACACACACTTATACCTAGAACAATGAATACGTTTTTAAAATCAGACCTCACTTTAGGTAATTTAAACTATGATGAGACTGGGTGCCAGGATTAAAATATTACTAAAGAGAGGTGAGAATAATTGACCTCAACAGTTTAAACCATTCATCAGAATTAGGTCACTTTGATCAGAATAAAACTACCATGGGCTGATATCTCCTCCGTTAGAGGTTAAGAGGTCAATGCAGTGTACAATGAGGCTGAAGCTTGACCGACGCTGAAGGAGGAGTGGACTGTAATCCAATCTGGGTTCAAATCCACCTCAGGGCTTTCCAGTATCCAGTGCTTCGCTTTTTATGGCTACCATCACTGACTGTATGAGAGTGATAGTGGGAAGTTGGCCGTAGCGCTGGTAAATGTATCCCAGTCCAACATTTCATCTCGGATCACTGCAAGCACACATCAAAGAGTGACCTCTATTTTTCATATTCCGTGTGCATAAGAAATCCCGACGGAGTTGGAAGCTCCCCTATCTCACATTAACACAGACCCCCTTATCTCTGAGTTTTTTTTCTTCCCCAGCTTATTTTGAACCCAGTGCCCTCTCTTTTTCTCTTTCTACCTCTCTGTGTTTTCCTCCTACCCCCTTCTGTGGGCTTGGAGACTGGCAGCAGTAAACAGTAAACACTTTAATTTGCTCCCAAACTATGGATTCCTCCGGGGTTAATTATTTATGTATGACTGCGATGGACAGAATCTGAGTCTGAGTTGGAGATTCCCACTAGATGTGCAAACTAGGCACCTTTTATGGGTTGCATCTGTATATTGTGATTGTTCAAGTGCATGAGGAAGTTTGTAGAACTGCTGTGTGGAGAAAAGAAAGAAAAGAAAGAAGTAGCTCTTCATTTCGTAACATTTTGTCTTTTCCCTCTGTTTTATGACTTCATTCACAAGCAGAAGGGGTTCTAGTCATTTA
Source organism: Sinocyclocheilus anshuiensis (assembly GCF_001515605.1). Lineage (NCBI taxonomy): Eukaryota > Metazoa > Chordata > Actinopteri > Cypriniformes > Cyprinidae > Sinocyclocheilus > Sinocyclocheilus anshuiensis. The sequence goes on from NW_015548296.1 coordinate 479,726, forward strand.
GATGGTGTCAACATTTCCTGTCTGTTCTGTCACAAAATGTTCAAGTTTAGAAATTAGGCCATTTTTCCATCGATTTGCAAAATAATTTAAAGCCTGTCTGTTTCTCTCTTCATTTCAGTTTTTCTGTGGTGCGTCTTGAGTCTACAGTGCATCCCTTTAATGCCTTGCTGCTGTGGTAACATGTCCGACCTGGATCATTCCCTTCAGAAACACTTCCTTTGATGCTCGTTCGCTCTCAAGACAGTTCTGCTCAACGTCCCGGCAAACACACAGAAAGACCTGTTGAACTTGGGAACACTGTAACACCTACCTGAAGCATTCCTGTATCACCCAGTCTTACGTTTACCAGCGGATCATCGGAAGTCTCACGTCCTGAGGCGTGACTGAAACTTGAGGAGTCAAAATGGCTAACAACACTGCAGACCACCCGCCGGGGAACTCGGTCGCCGAGGTCGACCACGAAGGGGACTTTGGCTGCACGATGATGCAGCTCCGTGAGCTGATGGAGCTCCGCAGTGGCGAGGCGGTCAACAAGATTGCAGAATGCTATGGAGACGTGCAAGGGATCTGCCGCAGGCTCAAGACCTCAACTATCGAGGGTAAGAAGCAGTCAAGATCTATACCTACACATGCACGACCGCTTGATGCAGTTGTGCCATATGCAGAAAGCACGGGTACAAGTTGCAAAATCACTTTTAATTGATGTATATTAGAAACTATTATTTACCAGAAAACTAAATCTGTTGCATATTTCAGGTTTAATATATGCTGAATCCTTTTCAGCATTGAAAGCTTTAAATATTTGGCTGAAAGGATCCCAACAGCATGACTCCACACCACCATACTTCACTGTAGGCATGGTGTTATGATTATGGGAAGTTTACATGTGCTTTGGAAATGCTCTATCATCTTGTCATCTGACCACAAGCTCTTTTCTTACGTCACAGCTTGGTCACGTGGGCATTTGCGGCAAACTCCAGACATGCTTTGCGAAGTTCCTTTAGAGCAAAGTTCCCTCAGATACATGCCAGCGTTATGCAGAGCTTTTGAGATGGGTCGATTTATTTTGTTCTCGTCTACTGAGCTCTGTGATTGTTCGCTGCTTTGTGGTTTCATATCCAGTCTGCTTTTCAAGAGGAGAGTCTTGTGGGACAAGTTTTTCTAAGCAGTGTTTTGGTCATTGACGTTTTTACTGCTGGATAATTCAGCCAACAGTGTCCCCTTTTCCTAATTTAAGCATTTTTGTTGCATTGTCCCAGACATTTTTGGAATGTTCTTCACGTCTTGGGTTTTACAGCTGACCTTCAAATTCACTACATAAAAATTAATTTCTTATGGGAATATTTTGGGTTGAATACAAGTTAACAAGTTTATTTATGGATTTGTTTTTCATTTCCTAAAATATTTACTTTACACATTTATAATTTATTTGCTTTTTTTTTTTACTCATTTACTTATTTACTTAAGAATTATTTTCTGTGGTAATCAACAGCATAACAAAGATGATTTATCTTGTATTAATCTCAGTTGTTTTATATAGTTTTGTAAATTGTATATATTTTATTCTGTACCCTGTGTTTACTATGAGAACAGCCTTTTTGCGAACATGGAGCTGAAAGTCAACCAACAAACAAACAAAACCCAGAATATTCTTTAACAAAAAATATTTTTTTAGTCCCTACAGCATGATACTTTTTAGGCTTTTCTGACACATTAATTCATACAGATAGTCAAGAAAGAGGGAATGGGATTGGAAAACGTTGCAAGCTGGATTCAAACTTGTCTCACCTGTATAAGCCTACAGCTTAATGTATGCTAACCACTAGACCATGGCTGCAAATCTAGCTCTGCAACCCTCTACGGACACCTTGGCAATTGAATCGCCATTGGCTAGTA
>NW_015548296.1:481631-487688 GCF_001515605.1 Sinocyclocheilus anshuiensis
TTTAAATATCTGAAAGTACACTCTTAACATCAGTCAGTCAAGCATTATAATATGATAATCAAGTATTATTTAATGATAGAACTTTAGTAATTAGAATTAAAACTTGATAACCATGTATGAATGCATATTAGTCATTTTAACTGAACTTAGGACTGGTGGTGGTGCTTTTTTGGTCATTCAGTGTTTCGGTAAAAAAAAATTGGGAAAAAACAAAAAAAAAATACTAATACGATAATAATGATACGAATTCTACTAATAAAGCTGCATTCACACTAGCAGCGACTTTTGTCGCCAGGGGCTGGCGATGAGGTTGCTAGTGAGCCGTTCTCAATACTGGTTGCCTTGACAGCGAATCAGGTTTCTTGCCGCGAAGTACAAACATTTTGGAGGCAAAAGACTAAATTAAATCTAAATTAAATCTGTGCATACAAATAAAAAAAGAATGAGAAACAGAGCCTACTTTCTACGGTTGAGAGGAGAACGATCACATGAGCTCTACCATCGTCTTTCCTATTGGCTGTCGCTCCCGAAAGTCGCTCTTTATTTGCATAAAGTTGAAGAATTCTGAACTTAGTCGCGTCGCTGGACACGCCCCATCCGGTCGCAAACGGTCGCTGTCGCTCGTGTCGCTGGAAATCGTCAGCTCTCCATTGAAATGAATGGGATTGTTTCGCTTTGTTGTTGCGTGTCGCTTAAGCCCCGTTCACACTGCCAGTGACTTTTTCGCTGTGTGTAGCTTCTGTGCTGTGAAGACGCTTGTGGGCGTTCCTACTGCTGTCGCTCTAATGTTATGTCTAATATAAAATGCAATCACAAACTATATATTGCCGGTAAAACTAAGATATCATTCTATTATGACTAGGAATAAGACTTAAAAGAAATAAAAGTACCTTTCTGCTGTTGGAGAGTGTTGTTATATAAACTACAGCAGTGCTCGTGCATTAAATCATTAACCGGTGCTAAACTGCTCACTGCATCATGTAATTAACAACTCGAACCATAAATGTATGAATCAAACTCACTTAGACAGCCAGTTTCTTTTCTACGCATCATTTTTTTATCCATGTATGTGGTTACAGTAAAATCATATAAAACAGGAAATTTAGTCGCCCAGAGTGAAGATTTAGTCGCATATGTGAGTGATTTACTCGCAATGTAGAGGGTTGCTGTGTCATTTTCTGATCTCTTTTTTCCCTGTTTTAATTCAGGGGAATGGTAGATTCAGTTAGGCATCTAAAGTATTTGAAGTTGAAAAGCCACATTAAGTGTTACATTTGTACAGTATGATTTGAATAATTATATCACTTGAAGTGACACTTGGTGACAAGATAATTCTACTCTCGGGATGCAGTCTTGTTTTGTTCCATGGCTCTGGAAGGTTGTTTACCATCAAACCTTGAACAATTCTGTTGATTTAAGATACTTGCGTGGCACTGAAGGTGACATAGCTTATCCAAGCAAAAGCTAGACCATCATGCTGACCTTTCAAAGATATTCACATATGCTTACTGAATAAGCAGTCCAGTTTACAGAATGGCTCTACATTCCTCCTACCCAGTGACCTTGATATTGTAATATTTTATCATAAACCAGTTTGTCACACCATCAAGGCTGTCTTATTTCACCTCCATCAGCGCAAGGTGAGATTAGGCTTCGCTGTCGTCCCACTAAGTAAACACCAGCAGGCTTCTCATTTCCACTTCAGCATATGGGCTCTGTTGGATCATTCTACCATTGAAATTTCCTCCACACCATGTCCTTAATTACATTTTAGATCATCGCTCTGTTCCAATTAGTAATGAAGGGACAGCTGTACAGACTTCCCCACACAAGAAATGACTCATTTTATTGAAGGGGGCATAATTATGTTTTCTCTTTCGCCTTTAAATGGAAGAGTAGGTGGAAAAAGCAAAGTAGCATTTCTTTTAAAGGTACTGTGGAGTCCTTTTGACATGGTTCTTGTCACATAGCATAAACGTGTTTTGTCTGGGGCGTGCGAGTCTGACTGCTTTCGTGCATTTGTTAAAAGAAAGGAGGCAAAAACATTGAAATTGACAGTAGAGGCGTATTAGCTTGGCACTGGACTCGATGTTAGGTCTTGTTGCATGCTTGGCTTATGAGGAAAAATGAATCATCACTGGTCTGCTGTAATATATTTTTTGAAATCCAAGCCTCTCCTTTTTGCATTCCAGCATAACACAGACCGCTAAACACAATTTCATTACAGTCCATTCAAGAGTTATAGGTTCAGCAGACATTTACGTGTCCTCTTTATGGTCGATATATGTTGTGGCCTCCTAAGAAAACCCTAAATCATAGATAAAAACAAAAGATGTATTTAACCTCTTATCTCGGCCTTTAGACTTTGCAGGTTCTACTCAACCGCTCCTCAAATTCCCCACTAAATCAATACAAGTTGTTTTCACACCATGGCTCTCAGTGGACTTTGTTTGCTCGACTTTTTTGAGAAATGTTGTCCGGTCGTCTTATTTTGGAGGGTATCCCTTGTTTATTTGGCTGAATGGCTAACATCGGCTTTTATCACTTCCTTTCATTTGTTTCCTCTTAATATAGACAATCTTTTGGCAGCTGTTCCAATCACGCCAAGGCCTGAACATGGAATACTTACTTATTTTGGCTCTTGCAAAACAAGTTATGATAAAAGAATGATCTTTGAGGATATTAAGTAGGAAAATGTCATTTATAGGTAGTTTTTTTTTTGGTATGTTTTTTAACAGTTAGTATTATAGGAGACATAGGCCTACAGTTATAATGAAACTTAGTTGGATCACAGTTGGTCTATTATGCTCACCATTGTTGCATTTATTTGATCAAAAATACAGTAAAAACAGTCATACCATGAATTATTATTACTGTTTTTATAATAGATTTTAAAATGTTGTTTATTCCTGTGATGGCAAAGCTAATTTTTCAGCCATTACTCCAGTCTTCAGTGGCACGTTCTAAGATGCTGTTTTCTTGCACTTCAACTGTTCTTATTATTAATGTTGTAAACAGTTGTGCTGCTAAATATTTTTGTAGAAACCATAATACTTTTTTTCCCCAAGACTCTCAGATTAATAAAGTTCAAAAGAACAGCATTTATTTGAAATAGAAATCTTTTGGAACATTGTTTGCAACTATTTGCATCCTTGCTGAATAAAAGTATTTATTTATTTTTTAAAAAATCTTATTGACCCCAAACTTTTGAACCTATCAATGTATCAAGGCTATGATGTAACTCAAAAGTGCTGTTAAAGAACTTGCCATGGCAGCAGAAGCATATCGCAGCCCACTGTTAAGTCCAATTGCAGGTTTACATCTGCATAGATTTACTTGGCTGGTCAATTAATGTGAATATTTCCTGCTCCTCTCTGAGTAGCCTGATGGAAAAGCTAAAACATCATCTATCCATTCAATAGGTCTAAACAATCACAGATCAGAAATTGACGGAGAGCATAAATGCTTATGGCAGATATAATTTTCTCTGCACTTTCCTCCCTTAGCTGTGATACGGCATCTGAGATTTGTGATTACAGCATGTCTCACGTCCACGGTAATGTTATCTAGTTATATCTACGCAGTGAGCAGCACTATGATAATAAGAAATAATTTCAGTTTCTGCAGATTTAATGAGACCTGTTGAGAGAGTGAAACTCAAGCAGCCTTTTCTTAGTTGTAATATGTTCAATATGAAATGAACCAACCTACTGATTTTGTACAGAAACCTCCTGAGGATCTTGCGTGCCAGGAGGAGAGTTGGAGGTGGTGTTTTGAAAGGGCGATGGAAGCAGGGGACAAGGATTGACCTTAAGTCCCCCATGCACACTGCAGGACCCCAGATCTTTGCAATCTCCCTCCTTCTCTCCAATGACTTGAGGATCCATCCATAGTAACTTTGTAGCCTATTTTCTTTGTAGATTGCTGAACGAGGCATTAATCAACAAATATTTATTTAGGACAGCTTTGTTTAACATGCCTTGGCATGAGTTGTGTGACAAAACAAGGTAGCGGTCACTCAAATCAAGGGTTGTGCACTATTCAGAGTGGAAATTTTTTTAAATCTCCCTTTTAAAATCCTATTGAGTTCCTGAACTCAAGTTTGAACTGAGCAAACCAGATGTAGAATTCCAATTTGAATTTGAATGTAAAGAATTCAAATTAAAATGATTTTCAATTTAAATAAATTCAAATAACTAATTTGTAACTTATAAAAATTGAAAAAAAATCTTGCAAGTGAAAGACGACTTCCCTTACTGATCACGTCTCTTGCGCGGTGGGATGTTGACTCATGAAAAATAATCACGTAGTTTGTATTCACCAAAACTGATTTTCTGAAGTGAAAACACTGACGGAATTGGCGTTAGCGCGAGCGCCGCTTGCGTGAGGCAGGAGCAACGAGCCGGCAGAGGATTGCGCAGCCTTCCTCGAACAGTTATGTTCACGATTTCTGATTTACTTAACGTATACTGCGTGAAGGGGGGCTGTGATTGGATGATGACAGGTATTGGTAATCATTCTCAAGTGATCAGCACTGCTGCTGTTGTATCGGTCAGTGGTTAGATCAGTGTAGCAGTCAAAAAACGGGACAAGGGAAGTCACGTACAGGACAAATCAATTAGGCCCAAAATATGGGACGTCCCAGCTAATACGGGATGGTTGGCAACCCTAAACATCACACCCCGCAGTGACAGCGAAGGCCACTAAAACAACTAAATATACTAGGGCTGGGTAAAAAAAAAACCCCCCGATTTCTCTATTTTAATAGATTCTCACTTTTAAGAAACCAATATCGATTCTTAAATCCCAAGCGATTCTGTTTTCAGTTGATGAATGAACCGTACATATGTTGCTCCTCCCATCCACTAAATCGCAATAGGCTAAGCTTTGTACGTTGATACTTTTGATATGAAACAAAGTCTCAGATTTCAAATTCTGAGAAATTTCAAAGATCTGAGGGATGAAGTGATGATAAGGGGGGCATGTAGTGCGCCTCCCATCCAATAAATCTCAATAGGCTAAGCTTTTTGCTTTGTTAATTTTGATATGAAACAAAGTATCAGATTTCAAATTCTGTCCTTTTTATTAGGAAATTCATGCAATAAATACCGTTTTGGCACTCTTTAATGTGGTGTGATAGATCACATCTCAGATCAAGCAAAGCGGCAGCACACGTGAAATGATCATCTCTTTTGCTTTACTACTAGTGGGTACTACCAAAGTCCCTTTAAAGGGGTCATATGATGCTTTTTTAAAGATCATTATTTTGTGTATTTGGTGTAACAGAATATGTTGACATGCTTTAATGTTCAAAAAACACATTATTTTTCAAATACTGTACATTATTGTAGGTCCTCTATGCCCCGCCTCTCTCAAACGCTTCGTTTTCTACAAAGTCCCTCCTTCCGACAAGCGCAGTCTGCTCTGATTGGCCAGCTGACCCAGTGCATTGTGATTGTGATTGATAATCGCGAGCTTCATCTTTCAAAATAAATGTAAAGACAGAGCCCGAAAGGGGAACAGTGGTGTGACAGACACAGTGATTAGGCTGGTATGTGTTTGCAGTACACAAGCCACGGTTAAGACAGCTGACTCAACTGTGATGTGACCCTGTCTCTCTCTCTCTCTCTCTCGCACGCGCGCACACACACACGATGCGCAAAACTCCGCATCTGAACAGTCAATAGCAAATACTTAAACTAATAACAAAACAGTAGTGCCATTGTCCGGTGAGGTCCGGTTGGGGAGTTACGGAACAATCTCATATCGCATAATAATCTTATTAACGGTTCATCTCCTGAACTGCATCTTTCTTTACCACGCTATTCAGCACCAATCCCGCCGTGCAGTCAATTTCACTGGTTAAAGGGTTAGTTCACCCAAAAAGTTTGTCGTTTCAAACCTGTAAGACCTTCGTTCATCTTCCAGACACAAATTAAGATATCTTTGATGGAATCTGGGAGCTGTCTGACCCTGCATAGACAGTAGGGATGTGCATCTCCATAACTGAGGCCGATGCGATACGCATCTCGATGCATAGCCAACGATACGATACAC
>NW_015548296.1:489116-495605 GCF_001515605.1 Sinocyclocheilus anshuiensis
AGAGTGTTACGAATCCGGTTCATGGACTTCTGTCCAATTGCCTACAGAGGTCACTCTTCCATTTTAGTGACTATCTCACTACACAGTAGGGATGTGCATCTCCATAACTGAGGCCGATGCGATACGCATCTCGATGCATAGCCAACGATACGATACACTGAAGATACATATGAAGTAGCTAGCGATGCGATACGATTCACCCCTATTACGATGCAGTGCAATCCGATTTCGATTTGTTCCGATTCAACACAATGCAATTCGATGCTATACGATGCAATGGAAAAAATATGGTCGCATTTATTTCTTTGGTTCAGACAGCAACTAAAAGTTAAAATCACTAAATTAAAACTAGATTTTAACTGCTATAAGAAACACACATTAAGTAGTAATTAAGTAGTAAGCTTAGTAATTAGGACTGTATTAGCTTACATTTTATTTACCCATTACAATAGTCCCTTTACAGTTACTGCTATCATCAAACTGTCAGACTAAGCTGAGCTCCTCTAACACTGAACAATAAGAATGCAATTACCACTGACTCTCTCACATACTATCATAGCCATGCAGCTTTTTTCTCTGGTTTTATGAAAGCTGTACCTTTTATAGTTAGAACAGATAGTATTAGAACTTTACAATCTAACATTGCTCTTTAAAGCATTAAAATCACTCAACTAAAAGTTAAAATCACTAAATTAAAACTAGATTTTAACTGCTATAAGAAACACACATTAAGTAGTAATTAAGTAGTAAGCTTAGTAATTAGGACTGTATTAGCTTACATTTTATTTACCCATTACAATAGTCCCTTTACAGTTACTGCTATCATAAGAATACACCTATATGTAGGTTTAAAATTCTACAAAAGGCACATTTAATGTCCAACAACGAACATTTTAGCAAAATGCATATTTTACTCAGAATTATTGCACTCCGTCTGTTTAGCGTGCATGTGTGCAGCAGCGCTCGTTCACTCGCATATGCCTCGCCCACTCCTGACAGCAAGCAAAATGGATATATTTGCATGACTTTCTAACATTTACAGAGGAAAACTATACTAGTGACATGTCAGTTATGCACTGAGGAAAACACAATGCATTAAACAGCACAAATATATTTTTTACATCGCTGTTTGCCATGGTGGATCGATTTGATCCATGATTGACATTAAGGGCTGCTTAAGATTAAGCGTCCACAAATTAGTTAGATTGTGTGAACTTACATTGTCGTTTATGGAACTGCTTTAGCCCCGATTGATTTGTTAGGTTATTTCAAGTCAGATTTTGGACTTTAATCCCCACTTTTCCTCCGTTCTCTGTAGTGATGTTGTGATACGTCATATCACAGCGCAGCGGTGATGAGAGAACGCGCTTGAGAAACAGTTTCGAGAGGAGAAATCAATCTACATATAAAATACTGGTCACAGATTATTTGTCACTTTCTAAACAATAAAAGTGTAGCTATCCAATAGTAATTAAATAAATAGTTTTTTACCGATGTAAATATGTTAGAAACGATGCATCGCGATACAAATGCCAACTTGTATCCGATGCACACTTTTTAAACCGATGCATCGCATCGTTAATTTTTTGTTGGCGATGCACCGAGCGAATCGGTGAATCTTCCCATCCCTATTAGACGGCAATAAAACTGAAATGTTCCTAAGTCCAGAAACGTAGCAAGAAGATCTGTAAAATAATCCATGTGACATCAGGGGTTCAACCGTAATTTTACGAAGCTACGAGAATACATTTTGTGCGCAAAAGAAAAAAAAAAGTCTTTATTCAACAATTAGTCTCCTCTGCATCACCCTGTAGCGCCATTTTGGAGAGTATCAGCTGGACGTAAACAACGTATGCTGTTCTGTGTCAGCTGTGTCACACGGATACGCTGTTTTCATTCAGATCAAATCACTACAACGTAGGAAACAGATCCGCCGTTATTCAGCTCAAAAATTCCATCAAAAATATCTTAATTTGTGTTCCGAAGATGAACGAAGGTCTTGCAGGTTTGAAACGACATGAGGGTGAGTAATTAATGACAGAATTTTCATTTTTGGGTGAACTATCCCTTTAAGGTTAGGGTCAGGTGTGGGGAAGGTTTAGGGGTTAGCATTTTTTGTAGTATAGTGTAGGAAATCAATACTTTAATTGACACAACCAATAAAATTCTTAGAATCAGCTGTGGGGTGGAGTTTGCACTGAAGTGTATTGGGCGAAAAAATTGCACATGTGTGTCATGTGCCTGTCTGTCAATGGGAGGAAGCCATGCCCTATTTTGGAGCTCCCATCCCGTTTTGGAGTTCCCGTTTTGGAATCGCCAGGCTGCAGTTATACCCTTCTCCTCGGGCATGCAAGTGCAACTCCTATCTCTTTGAATGGGGAAACATCAAATTCTCCAAAACTGTTCACTAAGCTTACGATTAAATTTCATATTTGAAATCACCAAAGAAATCTGACAGCTGTGTCATAATTGTTCTTTCTTTTGCTCAAACAGCGTTATAAAAACCTTTTTTTTCAGGCTGAGATCAGCCAGTGTGCATGCGCAGTCCTGAGCGCATGTCTCAGAACGCTGACACCATGTCTACACCGGACGCGAAAGTTGTCGTGTTGCACCGCAACAGCTAAAGTCTGTCTACACTGGATGCGACAAAGCGACCGTTGACAATCATTTGAAATTTGTGTCAGCACGTCATAAATAGAACACGGCAGCAGTTTACAGTCGGGGATTTGTTGTCGTGTCATGCTGCGCCGCATCCAGTTTAGACAGCATCACTGCTTATGAGTTCTATAGTATTTTGCCATGCCGCACCGTGCCACTCGCGTTCAGTGTAGACACGGTGTGACTGTTTCTATAGCAACCGGGACTTCTAACGGCAGCTGCAGAGACGCGCTTCCTGCGATAGAGTGGCCATATTGAGCGTTGCATTTTTCCCCATTCAAAACTATACGAGTGACACGTCTTGGGTATTCTATAGTCTTTGGTACTATTCGCCTGTGCATAATCAGAATCAGAATGAATCAGAATCAGAATCAGAATGAATCAGAATCAGAATGAGCTTTATTGGCAAAATGACAAAGGGACACCGATGTTTCAGGAGTTTAAAAGTGAAGGGAAGTGAAGGGACGTGGCCAAGTATGGTGACCCATACTCGGAATTAGTGCTCTGCATTTTTCCCATCCAAAGTGCACACACACAGCAGTGAACACACACACACCCGGCCAAATTATAAAATGTACAAATTATAAAATTAATTTATAATTTAATTATAAATTAATTTATAATTAATTACCTTGAACATAACACATGGTTTAAGTCAAACTATGACAGATAGTCTGACCTTTCCTAATTTAGGTGACTCAATTCAAATCAAAGAAATCTATTGAGACTGCATCTTCAGTTGAATAATCCCAATGTCATAAAGACAAATGTATGTGATATGCTCCATTAATTTGAGTAACTTTGACCCACAAATGTAACAAAATTTTAAAAGACAAGTCTAAACCGGCATTCACATGATCATGTCGTGGCAGTGGTTTAGAGTGGAAATTATGTCTAAACAAACAAAATGTATATTATTAGATATATTCATATTTGATTTGATCTATTTATATTATTTTAGTCCACTGTACAGCTTCAGTATATGTTGTATACTTTTGCATAAAATATTTCCTATTTTATTATAGATAGATAGATAGATTCTTATGTTCTTAATTCATTGTTTGGTATATATTGCAAAAATAACTATTGTTTAGCATTTTCTGTATTGTTTAGCATATTGGCACTTCCATGTTTGGTGTTTCTGTAATCCCAGTGGTCTGCACACAGGAAGCATGTTTGACCCTCCATCATTTTTCGAACAGCACATCTTCTTTAACACGGTTACATCTGTACACCACCTCGCATTGATGTAAAAGCATGTCCAGCCGCTGCGCGATTTCCCTGTTGATTCTGCGTCGTGGTCCGCTCTGAACAGCTGAAAGCCCGGCAGACTCAACGCGCTGTCCGGAATGGCGTCTTTCAGCCAGGTTTCCGTGAAACACAGAGCAGCAGAGTTTGAAAAATCCTTATTTGTCCGGGAGAGCAGAAGGAGCTCGTCCGTTTTGTTGGGTAGAGAGCGGAGGTTCGCCAGATGGATGCTAGGCAACGGCGTTCTGAATCCACGCTGTCTGAGCTTGACGAGCGCGCCGGCTCGCTTCCCCCGTCTGCGCATCCTGAAGCGTTTGATCAGCGCCACAGCTCCCCCGACTACAATGTCCAGCAAAACATCAGAATAATCGAAAACTGATATCACACATGAGTAGTGTAGTACTGTCGGCTGTGCTTAACACATTTTATCATGTTTAGAACTATTCTGCATATTTATAAGGATGAACTCAGAGATTTGTATTTATCTTTTTGAGGCTGTACACACAGAAAAGGACATACACGTTAATATGCGTACACATTTTATGGTTTGTCATTTGTTTTTGCCAAAAAGCAGCTGTGTATTGAGAGATTTCTACGCAGAAATGCTTTACTGAAACGCAATTAAGAATTAACAGTGCAGTGGGCGCCGATGGCCTCGTGGGCAGCGCACCGACATACAGCGCCATTGTGCTTCGGGTGTCATGAGTTCGAGTCCCGGCTCGCGGACCTTTCCCGATCCCGTACCCCTCTGTCACCCACTTCGCTTCCTGTCGACCTATACTGTCCTATCTAAATAAAGGCATAAAACCGCATAAATAAATCTTTGAAAAAAATACAATTAACAGTGCAAAGCATTCATAAATGAAAACAAATATGGAGGTTGTTTTCTTTAAGTGCATGTGGTCTGGTGTGTATTAATGGGGGCTTTCTTCATGAGATGTGAGCTAGCTGGAAAAACACATTCAAATGATATGCATTTTTCTCGCCTTTTCTCCCCCTAGTGTTTCAACAACAACAAAAAAAGTTAAGGCTAATTGAAGACCAGTCTTGCATGACAAACTAAGACCTTTATTAAGCACACAACTCCTTAAATTCTCCTCAAAGTGTTCTCCACAGCAAGAGCATTGTGTCCTGTTAGCATGTGTTATTACTTTTATTCCGGTACACAGGCAAGTCGGGAGCCCTTACATACCCAACGCATCATTGAGAGCTGATGAACACTTCCTTAACCACATAGAAAGAAGCAGATTGGAAAATGTTCTTTCCATAACTATTTTTGTGTACTTAAGCAACATGGGACTAGGCATGGGCCGGTATGAGATTTTGACGGTATGATAACCTTAAGCAAAAAACATCAAAAAAAAAAGCTGAACACAATATATTTTGAGCAACATACAGAATATTTGGAACAGTAGTATTTGTTTCTTTTTTCTTTGATTTGTTTCTGAAATGGGGCTGTCCTGCAGCTTTTGATGTGGATGGTTGATTTGCTGCTAGAGCTACTGCTGCCCTAAAAAGAAGAAAAATAAAGACTGACAGCTTTTTTCAAACAGTTATTTAATTTTAGTTATATAATTCATATACATATAATTTCATATCATTTATTTATATAATTTCATATACATAATTTGATTTAATAATCCAATTTGAAGCAAAAACAGAATGTTCTGACTAGCTTTGTGAAATTATACTACATGCCTGAACGAAACAAACAGCAGAAGCTCTGAATGGGACGCAGATTCACTCTATGACAGCAGGAGGCGCTGGCACAGCGTTTCCTTGGTTATTGCAGTAAACAAAGCAGAGCTGCGCTGGCGTCTTTGGCCTCTGTTAACGGGCATTTACAGACTTTATATTTTCACATAAATTACATTTGAAAAATGATATGCATTGCAACGCAGTTTGTGCAAGTCCAGAACAGAGATCGGCTGCAATAAAACAATATAAACAGCCGGTTGCCGATCACGCAAGTTCCAGAGGAAGCTCCTTCAGCCGTCATACACACACGTGACTGACCGCTCGCTCGCACCAACAGGACCAAAGGCAAGAGTCACAGTACTGTTAGATATGACACATTTATAATAAACTTCATTTAATAGCCCTTAGGTAGGCCAGAAAAGCATTTGAGATGATATCACACCTTGGAAATGTAAAAATAATATACTGTTTTGTAATGGAAATTATCCTTTCAAATAAGCTTCTATAGTGCCTGTGGGGTCATATGATCAACTTAAAAAACTATGGTGTTATTGCTTTGTGATGTCATGTGGGAACGGATTGCCTAGTTTGAATAACAAATTGTTGTACATATATTTAAGCAGTTCAAAGACACGATGAAATAATGGGGCTTTTCCACTGCGTGGTACGACTCGGCTCGGTACGGCTCAGTACGGCACGGCTCGGCTCGGGTTGCGTTTCCACTGCAGTTTAGTATCGCTAGAGTGGGCGGGATTATTCACATGTTGTTATAGTTGCGCTGCCTCTACTGCCGCGACTCCTGAAAAACGTTTTCATTCCGCGTCACCCCATCAAGCTCTCGCTGGATCCGCTCCTCTGCTATCAATGAGAGGAACGTCTGTACTT
>NW_015548296.1:495654-500100 GCF_001515605.1 Sinocyclocheilus anshuiensis
ATTTTATAATGCCGTCTTATTGCTCTTCTTCCTAGTAGGTGCATTTTAAAAATGTTTTCCCGATGAATCCTGGACTCCTGCTCAAAATGAAAAATTAATATAAGGACAGCTACAAAAAAAAAACTGTTGTCGTTCTATCCTGTCGAATGAGAGCCGTGACAGCTAGTGGAATCCCGGAAAATAAACCGTGGAACTTTGACCAATGAGAGAACAGTTTACTCGCGCGTGACTTGTATTAACAAGTTTGGTCCGTTTAGAAACTCTGCCATGTGAAAGCGAACCGCACCAAGAATAAAAAGCAACATTGTAATAATTTTAATCCCTGTTTCGGAACAAAGCAATCGATCTACAGGTGTGAAAGCACCTTTAGTGTAGTAGTTCAAGGTAAAACATTAAAATGATGCAATCAAGCTATGCATGTGTTACCTTTATCAAATGATGATAAGTGGGCAATTAAAAATGAAACGCACGTCATGTTTTAATTTAAAATGCATCTATTGTGATTTTGTACTTTTAATTAATTGGTTTTTCAAGAGTTTTTTAAAGAAATAAAAAGTCCATTCCCTGGGAAGCAGCAGAGAGATGAGCTGACAGGCGTTAAATATGAAATTATTTACCTGTCCAGTGTTGATGCATTATTTTAAAAGCAGAAAAAGCTGTTCCAAACCTTCCTTTAGTTGATAACAAAAAGAGATTTAGACAGTGTTTATTTAGGTCCAAATAGATCCATTATCTTCAATAAAAGTGTTATAAAAGTGGTCTGTATGGCTTAATTCAAATGTATTGCAAGCATTTCGATAGCTTTATGTGAGGAAGTAACCAAAATAAGTCATTCTCAGAGCAATCTTCCCTTCCTTCAGCAAGTTCCTACACTTAGCTTAAACATAAGATTCATTGTTTAATTTATAGACAGTGTAATTTTATAAACAAACAGTTAGTGGGTTTGAAGTAAACAGCATAAGAAAGGAGGACATGGTGTGGTGTCCTGGTGTATTTACTGCTAGGCTGTGTGCTTCAGGTTGGCGGTTTTCTGAGAGAATGATGGCCATGTTGTTCAGAGAGAAAAATAGTTGGTGTATCTGTAGGGGGTGTGACTGGCTCTCCTCCAGACAGCCCTTATGCTGTCCATGTGTTCACAATCTCTCTCTCACCTCTCATCCTGGCCAAGAGAGCAAAACAAAATGCAGGATTTTTAAGGTGGAATTCCCAGTTTAAGGTTTGATATGATTTTCTTGCAGTAAATGCTAAAATCCAAAACGAAATTTGAAAAATATTTTTCATTGCATAAACAGACATAAACTGTCATGCCAAAGTCTGTTTGCATTTGTTGTAGAAAATTCTCCTGTGCTTGCCCAGTCTTAATGTGTTAGATGAGAAATACAACAACACCGTAATATTCTGAAATATTACTAAGCTTCAAAATAAAAGTTTTCTATTTGAATACATTTTACAATGTAATTTGTTCCTAGCAGTGCTGATTAGTCAACAGAGAAGGTGGTAGCACGTAAGTGTTTGCTTAGTACCTAATTTCTGTTCCTGTTGTTTAGATTTTTATTTGCTGCTAGGAAGGATTATTTTGATTGAACAGTAGTGTACATTGTAAATGACTTAAGGATGAGTAAATGACACCATCTTCATTTTTTGCATGATCTGTCCAGTCACAAATTGGTCAATCTGGCAGTAACTTGGCACAATCTGTGCGTCTGAAAATTGAAGAATTGAATCCCATAATACAGGCTGGACCAATACTTTTTAAAGTGATTTATATTGTTCATGGTCTTCCTCTCCCCTTCCTCCCTCTATTTGTGTGTTTGAACAAGGTTACTACTGCCCAAAGTGTTTGACGCCTCACAGTGTTAAAACACCATATACTGCAAACCAAGGCGAGTAGTGTAGTTTTATGAACAAAATTAATGGCTGCCCTATCTGTAAGTCTTTCCTTCGTGAAGTCATTTGTGTGCCATGTTGGAATGCAGCCTTTTGTGCTTGGTTGTCAGCCCGGCCCCGCTGAGCTCTGCGGCCCTATTAATGATCTCCTCCATTACCATCACAACCATCTCCCCTCAGCATCCTCTTTCAAAGCCTTTGCTTCAGTCACCTTGACACCAGCCCCCGGCAACAGCCTCCCAGCCATAGATGTGACTGCAGTTGTCTGGAGGCAGTCAGCTCTTGTTAGCCTCTAGCGTATAAACACATGAATAATGTTTGGGTGCCTGTAGTTGATGATCTCTTGAATGGAGACCTCCATCTGTCAGTCCTTACATCATCACATTATTACTGTTGATTTTGTTTCTCTTGCTTTTGATTTTAAGGCATCACGATGGACAATTTCATCACAGTTTTTTGAGACCAGAGTGCCCCTCGACTTTCCATCCTTAGGCCACAATGGGACTTTTGTTTACCTGATTTGCATGACAGAATGCTTTCTTCCAAATTGAAACCATTCTGTTGACAGGGCCGGATGTCGTCTTTGTTGACGTGAGTCGGGAGTTTTGTGGGAATACACCTGGTTCGTGTCCTGATACCGTATGTTTATGTTGATGGGTATGAAAAACAACATCCAGCCTAAATAAAGAACTCAAGATGATGTAGAAGATCCTCGAAATGCTTAAATAAATGCCACGTCGACTTTAAATTCCACACGGAGGGCCAGGATGCTTTCGGCCTAATTCCCGTAAATGTCGACACGCATACAAATCACTCACAGACTGGCCTGGAATGGACCGTTAGTGCACCAAGAGATAAATAGGCGGGGAGAAATAAAGAGAGGGGGCAATCTCTGGAAAATCAATTTTGACCTTCAGCATGTTTAGAGTAGAGGGCAAACAGAAGGATTGCTTGATTACCAAACTGGACCCCGCTGATAGAGAAATATTTGGTCACAACTATGCTTATAAGCAGGCCCGAATGCAATCTACAGGCCATTTTTATTTTTTTGTTGCTGATTTTTATGGAGAATGGTTTTGAGAATGGTTTTAAACCACTGCTTAATGCAGCTGAGAGTGCTACACTAAAGGCACAATCAAATTATAATGTCCAGCTATTTAATAAATGAATATGTAATGGACAAGTGGAAATCTGTTAAGTAAAAATGAACATGATAATTTACTCACCCTCATGCCATTCCAATCTTTCATGACTTCTGTGGAACATAAAAAGATTTTTCAAACAATGTTTTTTTTTGTGCATACGACAAGTCAAAAACAATGTAATTATAAAAAAAAAAAACCACATCATATAAAAAAAATGAAGTCACTGGTTTTTGACCACATGACGGTGAGTAAATGACAACAGAATTTTCAGTTTTTGGGTGAACTATCCCTTTAATAAGTAAGTCAATAAGGACTTACGTATCATCCTCCACATGGGCGACATTTGACTCTCGAGTCGGGGGGGCAAGGAAAAAAAAAGCAAAAAAAAAGAGAAATCTTTTAGGGATGTAGCCTATGCATCAAAACAATGCGCTACCATATTGCAACGCATTGTGTTAATTAGGGCTGTGTATCACCAGCAAAGTCACGATACGATACGTATCACGATACATGACTGCACTGAATTTCACCTCCTCAGAGTTTAGAAAAACAGCTGTCTACAGGGTTCCCACGATTTTTGAAAGTACTTGAAAGTACTTGAATTTCAGACATATGGATTCAAGGCCTGGAAAGTACTTGAAAACAAACATGGGTCCTTGAAAGTGCTTGAATTAAATTTGAAATAAATTTTGTTTATGGTGCTATTTAAAAAATTGTCCTATATGTTCTGTCAAAGAACAAGCGGAACAAGCGGCACTAATGATTGGGGGTGGAGATGGGGGAGCGCGAAAAAAAACCTAGTGTGTGTTGACGCACGCGCAACCTAGAGACCTGAGCGGGACAGTTTTCTTAAGCCCGCTCCCGCTGAATTTCTGACCATTACCGCCCACTCCCGCAACGTGTGTGTCACGCTCCCGCAAACATTCTTATTGTCTTATTGTATATATTGCATCAACGAAAATAGTTCCAATATAGTAACAGCTGAGCCGCTGCGCATCTCTAAAAGCAAACACAGCCGAGTTTCATTCATGAATGAAAGTGCGTTTTTGAACGAATCTAGTGAGTCAGTGATTCATGATTACCCATTCATAAAGATTTAATTCCTGAATGAATCAGCTCATATTCTGTTACACCAAATACACAAAATAATGATCTTTAAAAAAGCATCATATGACCCCTTTAAATCATTTAATTTCAAAATGTTATATTTAAAACATTAATCTCCACATGAATGTATGAATTTAATTGCACTCATTGCACTCATGAGTCTCATTAAATGTCTGAAAATGTCCCTACAAGCCACTTTTGTGTTCTTCTGTGCCACCTCTGTAGTACAAATTAATTTATTAATACTAATTTCATATGATTGGTAACTTATTTGTCTTATTCTACTTCTTATTATATTGTTTTAAAT
>NW_015548296.1:501371-501743 GCF_001515605.1 Sinocyclocheilus anshuiensis
AGCCACTTTTGTGTTCTTCTGTGCCACCTCTGTAGTACAAATTAATTTATTAATACTAATTTCATATGATTGGTAACTTATTTGTCTTATTCTACTTCGTATTATATTGTTTAAAATTAAAATTTTAAAAAGCTTATAAACATACATTTTTGAATTTGACACAGATGAAAATGATGCCATTACAAAGGTAAAAAGAAAATACTCCTGTACGTCACTTTAAGGAGTCAAATGTCACCTCGTATTAGGAAGGCTAATTTTTGACCAGAATTTTTGATTATTGATTAGAAGGTGCCCCTATTTTTATTTTTAAATTAGGAGGACAAGCGCTCCTAAAAAGAAAAGTAAGCATAGAGTGTATCAGAGAAAGCTGAG
>NW_015548296.1:501878-502282 GCF_001515605.1 Sinocyclocheilus anshuiensis
CAACCGTGTGGTCAATGAGAAATAGCCCTGCCACCACAGCTGGAAAAAATCCTAGAGGAAACACTTCATGCATTTAATAAGATTAGAAAAATGCATTTACAAAGGTAAAAAGAAAATGCCCCTGAAATCATTTTGAGTCAAATGTCAGCTCGTATTATGAAGGCTAATTCTTTATCAGAATTTTTGATTATTGATCAGAAGGTGCTCCTACATTTTTTAAAATTAGGATGACAAGCGCTCTTAATTACAAGAAGATGAACACTGCTCTTAAACTGGGTTTGTGACGGGTTTGGCTGTGGAATGGGTTTTGGCTGAGGAAATATTTTCAGTCAAAAGATTTTTTTTTGCTTTAACCCCATAATTTTCGCACATCAGGGAGCCGCTATCAATATGCGGGGTATTGA
>NW_015548296.1:502423-502554 GCF_001515605.1 Sinocyclocheilus anshuiensis
GACTTTGCGTAAATCCTAAAAAATGACCCTCACTTAATTAGAATAACATGCTGAAGTAGGGCTGGACGATGGACGATAAATTTATATCACGATATATTTCTTAATTTCGGTCGATACGATATAATTCCGAT
>NW_015548296.1:504977-569797 GCF_001515605.1 Sinocyclocheilus anshuiensis
ACACTTTTCTGAGAATAGACTTGAAGTGGAGACTGCAAGCTAAAACTAAAACCGGTGTTTTCAGAAAGCAAGCGCGTTTATCCACAGTGGAGAGAGCGCGCGTGCACACGGTTGCCAGGTTGACAAAGATAAGTAATACGCATAGCAGATATTTCCGTATTGCGCAAGTGTGAAGCTCTGTTTTGGGGATTACATCTCTTATATCAGGCAACCCAGTTGTGTTCCTCTGCGGCCAGATTAACCCTGGCTGTAGCCTATATATGCTCTATTCATTCTTTTTTAGAACCCTCGCACTTTTCTTCTCAATTTTAAACGTTGTAAAATTTTAAACAAATTAAGCGCGGTCCACTGCTGCACACGTGCCACAATATCGATACAGGGCCAGCTGTATCGATACTCGTATCGTCAAATCTCTGTGACGATACATCGTCGTATCGATATTTTGAACACAGCACTAGTGTTAATACAGCACAGTGAAGAATAACTTAAAGAGGTTGTCTGCGTTTACTAAACTGTGGAACTTTGACTCTTGCTGCTGATTTGAATGGCGATGCTTCCCGTTTTAAGTGTCAGTAATTGATGGCCTTTCATTTAACCAGAAATGCACGTGCTGCTTTTCTGATGTTCATTTAAGTTTTCCGTGTTTTTTTTCCTGTGTCACATAAATGTGTCCTATTTGAATCATTGTGGTGAGACACGTGAGGAAAAAATAAACGATCAGTTGTGCGACTATTCTGTCATAAATCGCATACCATTCATTTCTGAACTTTCTACCGTCCGTTACTGGGAATGAAATTACTGGTTGATATGTTCCGATCTCAATAAGTTTACACACTCTTTTAGTCCGTGAACTGGATCTCGCTCAGGACGCGCGCTGTCTGTGGAAGTTTGGCCAGGACCACTAAAGGCTGATTTATACTTCAGCGTCGGACCTACGCCATAGCCTTTACGCCGTAGGCTATGCGTCAGTTTTCATTTATACTTCTGCGTCGTTGTCCGCGTCAACGTGCAGTACACACTACAAAAAGGAGACAACAACGGAACAGGAGAAGATGGCATTCTTTCAATCTTCACAAGGACTTGTACCATAGCAGATCATCATTGTTTGTCGCGGACAACTACTGATGTATAATGCTATGTAGTATAATAAATGATAAGACACTTGTTCTTTGCTTTGTTTTATTTTATATAAGAAGGTGTAACATGTAAATATGTTAAAGTGCACATAAACACACACAAATTGCTTTACAAAAAGATCATTGCTTATCGCTGATATTTCGAGAATGAATCTAGCATCATTCCCGAAACTTTGCAGCATGTATGTGTCCGAAAAACGAAAGTTTCATTCAAATTCTGAATGGATTTGTAGCCTAGAAAACACACAAATCGCGCTCCCTTTATTATCACTAAAAGAATCACTCATCAAAGTTCATCGCGATCTCACAAAGTTCCGTTATAATCAAGCTCTCTAAACCACACAATAAATATCTTATTTACATCGCGTCTGCACTTAGTTAGTGCTCTCTAAACTACACAATAAATCTCGTATTTACATCGCGTCTGAACTTTTTACATCGCGTCTCTCAAAAAAGCATGCAAAACTCCGGCTCTTTCAGCGGTGAGTGAATTCTGAAAACTAATGTTTCTGATTGGCCATTGCGTTGAAAAAATCAACAGATATGTCTGTGATTGGCTACATTAGCACATTGGATAGTTTGCCAGATCTTTAATTGCTTGTGCTTTCGTTTGAGGGTCTAGTACCCCTGTATAACCGGGCCTGGGCTGACATCAGGGGTTCCATGACTAACCATATGATAACTGCCCCCTTCCATATGGCCAAGCTCTTATTGTATCTATCCTCTGGTTCTTATCTAAAATCTCAGCTGCTAGCTTTCTGTTCTCTGTCCCCCTGGAAGCCTTGCTGCAGTGTCAATCATCAACAGACTGGTCAGTCGACAGCTGCGTCTCTGAGGAAGAATGTGCACAGGCTCTCGCCGTCTCCCATGTTCCTCTGTTGCATAATAATTTATTTAGCGATACTGACAAGATTCAGTGTTTTTTCAAAGACCTGCTGCTGGTAGAAAGCAGTCTATCTGATCTGATCTGTCTGCAATTTTTGAATGAGGATTGATTGTGAGCAGAGGACATCTTGCCAGGGCACTTTTTTTTTTTTAAGTAAGTGGGGGAAGAAATCACAAGTATAGACAGATAAAAGAGGAAAAATGACTAACCTGGTTTCAAAATGGTTTCTGTGCGAAATCCATTTAAAGAAATTTCTATTTTGCCCAAACCCCATGTACTAGTTTCTGGTTGATTAAAGCAAAGGCTAAAACTCATTCAATATTCTGGGCTTATCGGCTACAAGCACTCCAGGCTCTCAACACTGATTAATTGTTCCACTGCTCCTATAAACCTTGACACACACATCCATGATAATCCACCTGAAATGCAGAAATATCTGACTGCTTTTATTGTGTGTGTGTTAAAATAATAACCCCATGAATGTGCGCGATGACTCTTCCAACACCATCTACCACAGAAAGCACTGATGAAAGTTGACATGGCATGGAGAGCGTTTTAAAATTCATAGGTGCCAGCCAGGCATGCTTAATTGTTTCCATATTAAATGAATCAGGGTGTGTGTGATTAGATGGCTTGCTGTCCTTGCCACTTATGAGTTTTTTTTTTTTGTTTTTTTTTTAAGGATTGTTTTGAATTATGTATGCAAAAAAAAAAATGGCACTGGCTACTATCAATACATCTCATTTGTCTGTGACCACTGTGGTCTAAAAGGCAAACATGCTACAAATAAGGTGGAACTTTGAATGTAGGTTGAAAGGACTACTTGTTTCAAGTCTGTACAGTTCAATCACTGATTCAAAATACCTATTTTGAAGGTATCAGATAGATAATTTTACCTCATATTGGTGACCCAGTGTATATATAAAGCAGTGAGACTTGGGTTTAGTAACAATTCAATTGCATAGAAATGTAGACCTGTTGCATTAATATTAATTCTGTTGAGGTACAGTAACGGGTATAATCAAATCAAATTTCAGAGTCAAAACTATGCTTTTTATAATAATAATAACTCTGTTTGTATATTTTGCAGGACTCTCTGGCAACCCTGCTGATTTGGAAAAGCGTCATGCGGCGTTTGGTAAAAATTTCATCCCCCCCAAGAAGCCCAAGACCTTTCTGCAGTTGGTATGGGAGGCCCTGCAGGACGTCACCCTCATTATTCTGGAGGTGGCAGCCATTATTTCACTCGGGCTGTCCTTCTACCACCCACAGGGGGAAGGCAGTGACAGTAAGTAATGGCTTTAAACAGAGTTTTTAAGAAGTCTTGTTTCAATATTGTTTTAATTATTTTCCCACTCTCAAACTACCTATTAAAATTTCAAAATAAACTGAAATCATTAATTAGCAGATGCTAATATGTTGCTAACAGTTCAGATACAGATGCATTTTTTTTTTTTTTTCAATAAAAGTCGTCTTTGCTTTAGTGACATTGTTCTGCTGGTTCCTGAAGTGATTGCTTGACTATTATTATTAAAACAGAAATCTAAAAAAAAAAAAAAAATTTAATACTAAACTTTAACTATCAAAACCATTGTTAAAACCAATTTTAACTAAACTAAAATTTGAAAATGCAAAATACGCTTCTCTTTAAAAGTTTGTTGGTAAGATTTTTCAAAGAAGAATGGTTTTCAAAGAAGTGTGTTATGCTTACCAAAGCATTTATTTAATCAAAAATACAGTTAAAATAGCAATAATGTGATTTTTTTTTTTTTTGTTACAAATGAAAATATTTGTTTTAATTTTAATTATTATAATGTTTATAAGCTGAATTTTCAGCTGAATTTCCTCCAGTGTTTAGCATCACATGAGCCTTTAGAAATCATATTATGTTGATTTAGTGCTCAAGAAGCATTATTGTCAATGCTGAAAACTTTTGTGCTGCTTAATAATTTATGGTAACTGTGATGCATTGTTTTTCAGGATTATTTGATGAATAGAAAGTTGACAAGAACAGCAACAGAATAACATTATTAATGTCCTGATTGTCACTTTTGATCTATTTAATACATTCTAGCTTAAAAAAAATAAAAAATAAACTTTTGATCCCAAACTTTTTTGAATAGTCTTGGTTAGGTTTAGGTAGCTTTGGATCACAAACTCTAATGATCTATGGAAAGCTAAGGCCTTTTTTGTACTGTCCAGAAAGCAGTCTAGTGTTTTTGCGACTTTATTAGTGACTCAACATTTTGGCGTCTTATGTTTTAATAACGGCCTCATTTGGGACTTTTGTTCAAAAGCACCGCTCTGAATGCCGGAGAACTTGAATTTGGCTGCGACTGCAGGCTTTTCCTATTACCTATATGGCTCAAACCACAAGGATGACCTTAGACAGTCATCAAGTTCTCCAGGAGGAAATTAGGTCAATGAAGTGTAAATTTGCAATAAAACATGTTTCTGGCAAGAGGGAAACTTTCCAAAAAGGAGACTCTGATAAAAACATGAGCGTGTAGCTGCTGTTGTTATTGCTTGGACCCTTAATGGTCTCTAAAGGTTGTATGAACCTGTTTGAAGGTTACGGTTAGTTTAGATTGGCGAGATACCATTTTTTTTTGCACAGTAAGTGATTGATTTTCTCTTGGTGTCTTTATGTAATTCCAGGCTGTGGCCAAGCATCCGGGGGTATTGAGGATGAGGGGGAGGCCCAGGCAGGCTGGATCGAAGGTGCTGCCATCTTGTTCTCAGTCATTATCGTGGTGCTGGTGACCGCCTTCAATGATTGGAGTAAAGAAAAGCAGTTCCGTGGGCTGCAGAGCCGCATCGAGCAGGAACAGAAGTTCACCGTCATCCGCAAGGGCCAGGTTATCCAGATCCCAGTGGCTGAAATCGTTGTGGGAGATATTGCACAAATCAAATACGGTGAGAGTTCACGTCTGAGAACAGAGGAAATATGGTGTAAACCTGTTGATTTATCTCCACAGTGTGACAGAACTTGATGTGACACGTCACTGTATCCAGCGATCTCTGCCATATTTGTGTTTTACGAGTGCTGTGGCATTTAGTTTTCCCCCCAGAACCCTTTGCCTTTTTATTAAACCTAAGAGGCGAGTTCCTCATTGAATTCATCAGCGGTTTTGATGGATCATATGTGACTGCCAGTCTTCTCTGAGACACAAAGCATGGCTCATGACTCATGCTTACTGGCTTGCATGAGTCACTGCGCTGCTGCTAAAGGTGCCTGCAACGTGGGCGACGCGTAGGGTGTCCAAGAGCCACAGGAGAGATCTGTCATCATGGTCTCCAAATCAGCCTCTGCTCCTCTCCTCTTGCTGAATTGCTGAATGTGTCTTTCTCTTCCTCTGTCTCCAAGTCATCCCACAGTCATTCACCACCCCATGTTCTTTTCCATTAGGTGACCTTCTCCCAGCTGATGGTATCTTGATCCAGGGTAACGACCTGAAGATTGATGAAAGCTCTCTGACTGGGGAGTCCGATCATGTCCGCAAATCTCTGGAGAAGGACCCCATGCTCCTTTCTGGTGAGATAGATTGTCTTTTTTCCTTGGCTACATCCCCTTGTTAACTTCTGTTGTAGGGCACAAAAGAGGCCACAATCTCGGATTAAATATGAAAAAAAAAAAAAAAACGACAACAAAGTATTAAAAGCAAAAAATGAAAATATACATGTTTTTAAACATTTATTATCAAACATGTTTTTTGTTCTCCTGTCAAATTATTATTCTGGTAATATAATTTGTAATTTTGAAATGATATCAAATAACTTTTGGACCCCACTTCAGTGGAATAGACATGAAGGCCCTACTCTTTTTTTTTGTTTGTTTTTTTATACATTTTTTTGAAGCCACTCAGCTGCTTTGCTTTTGTTTGAAGTATTGTCATTTAGAACGTAAGCAGTCATTTAGCACATGCTTTCATCCAAAGCAACTTACAGTTCACTACAGAAACAATCCCCCTAGAGCAGCCTTGGTGTTAAGTGCCTTGCTCAAGCACACAAACCGCTTGTTAAGGTGTGACAATACTATTTCTGGGTCCAAGACTGTTTCATCTTAAATGGGAATACTCTCTCAAAAGCTGTTGATGAGCAATATTCATTTATAGCACACCTTTAAGCTTTAAAACTCATGGTTTACAGTACAGTCTCTGGGCTCATGGTATCCCAAACACCAATATTGTAATGAATCAGAAAAGATGAATCACTCTCTGCCAGCTGAGATTTTTGTTATGGAGATAAAGGTTAGGATCATGTTTTATTCAGTAGTACTACAGTACAAAGTGACTATATTTTAGCACTGTTTGTTGTTTGCTTTTGGGATTCAGAAGAGCATTTAGACCTGGAAACATTGACTCATGATGTCGGATTTAATACCTTACTTTAGCTTTAGCCCCTAGTCTCTACCATGCTACTGTCATTTTTTTTTTTTGTATTAAAAATCACACAGTTTATTTATATTAATCAAATAGTAGTACTGACTAGAAAATACTAAACCATTCACTGAGTTTAATTCGCTTTATCACTGACTTTGCTCAAAGAATGTCTAAGCTGGTAATTAGGGGCCAAGCACCGAAGGTGCGATGGCACCTATTGTATTTGTTTCAGACCATGCTGGCAAAAAGTTATGTCAGCCATTTTGGGCGTCGGCCATTTAGAATTTTGTCAAAAAATGCAATATTTTAAGAACGCTTAGACTTTGTTATTACGAAAATCGGTATGCATCTTCGGCACCATGCCCTGATGACACTCAAAAAGTTTGGGCGCAGCGCCACCTTGTGGTCAAGAATTATAAAGCAATTTATAAAAATGCTAATAACTTTTGCAAACATTATAATATTGTAATGAGACTGATGTTTATAGATTCCTTGCGTCATGCTGAGAACATCGATACCAATTTTGCCATAATTGGCTGAACTTCCTGTCCGCCATTTTGATACATGTTGAAAACCTACTTTTTCAAACTCCTCCTAGACCGTTAGTACAATTTTCACCAAATTTGACTCGGATCATCTTCAGACCAAGCTGGCAAAAAGTTATGGATTTCGTGTCGATATACGAAACGGTTTTCGTTTAGAGCATCAATGAATTTGCTGATTAAGATGCCAAAATGCATATGAGGCTGTATCTCTGCAAAGCTTTGACATATTTGCACCAAACTTTGTATGTGCCATTGTCACCTCACACTGACCACGCCACATCAATTTGGTAACAGCGCCACCTATTGGTCAAGAGTAATAAACCATTGATTTATTATCAATTATGAAATTTCCAAAAATGCTAATAACTTTTAATTGCATTAGCCTATTGCAATGAAACTGGTCTCAAAATATTCCTTGGCTTATGCCGACAACAAACATTCCAATTTTCCCTTAGCAAATCTGAACTGCCTGTCGGCCATTTTGGTTTATGCTGTAAACCTACTTTTTCGAACTCCTCCTCAAGCCTTGGTCCGATTTTCACCAAAATCGAGTCAAATCATCTTCAGACTGTGCTGACAAAATGTTATGGATTTCGTGTCGATAGATGAAACAGTTTTCGTACAGCGCTGCTACAAATTTTAGGCATAGTGCCAAAATGACTCTAAGGCTATATCTCTTCAAAGCTTTGACATAATGACAACAAACTTTGTGTGTGCCATTGTCACCTCACACAGAATACACCAAAATGATTTGATTACAGCGCCACCTGTTGGTCAAAAGTGATAAGCCATTTAATCATATTACTAGTGGTTGTATTTGATTTTTCAGCCATTTCAATTACAATCATCCTAAAATTGCTTTTATTACTCATTGTTGTATTTGGTCTGATGCTCCATGCCATGCTTAGCTCCTCATTTTGCCTCTGGAGTGCTTGGCCCCGCAATTGCTGCTTGCAGCTATATTTGCAATTAATTCCGTTACTGTCAGTTTTTATGCTAGTTATTGCTTTGATATTGAAATTGCTATCAAGAAAAATGAAATTCCACTGATATGATGATGATGGGACTGTTGACTAGTATCATCACGACCATTCCTTCTGCTTTCTCTCAGGAACTCATGTGATGGAGGGATCTGGCCGAATGGTGGTCTCTGCCGTGGGCCTGAATTCTCAGACTGGAATAATTTTCACCCTCTTGGGCGCCGGCAGTGAGGATGAGGAGAAGAAGGTGAAGAAAGGTGAGAAACGAACATACTTTCATTCTCATTTGGATAACTCCCCTCTCTCTCTCTGAGTAAACAGTCTACCTCTCTAGATGGGAGGTTACCTACCATCAGCCTGCCAAAGGTAAGAGCTGTTCACATGATTTGCTGAATTGTCTTCCTCCCCCAAAGCTCCTGCTGCTCTAAAATCCTCTGCCAAGTTTTAAATTCGACTTTTATTTGGGGAATAATCACAGTATGTCAGTGGAGACGTACAGTGTCCCTTGAGTCACTTTCCGTGGTACTTACTCTTTTATCTTAGTTTTTATTTTATATTGTTTTTCTCCATTTTTTTTCTGTTAGTTTAAGCTAAATTTGAGCTAGTTATTTCTAATTGGCTAAAAAATGTCTTCGTAAATGTTACATGCATAACACTGAAATAAATGATCATGATCATTTGAACAGTCAAAGGAACAGTCATACCTGTCGTCTTATTCCGCCTCCAACTGAGTCTGCAGTATGTCCCTACTGCATGCACTGGCTCTCCTGGTACTCCAAAAAAAAAAAAAAAAAAAAACTCTGCTTTTTTATTTTGCTCAACGACTACAAAGTCCCAAGCATAATTTGAGATTCTGGACCCTCGATCCCAGCTAAGCCCGACACTCCTGCTCGTTACCTTCCAGACAGAAGCCCACAGAATCCTGTCCATTGGCACAGCTTAGGGATTTGAGGCCGGATTAGTTGAGGACAGAAGTGTAAGAAACGCTTCCCTTAATGGTGGCTCTAAAGCGATGTTTGAAAGTGCTTGCGAGCTCTTTTGTAAGCCCCCTTCTCTCAATTAGATTGATTCCTGGGCCTTGGCCTTGCTTCAGAGGGAAGCTCATTTACATCTACTGTCAGCTCACAGTGTCTTTTTCATGTTTCTGTTTGTTGGGTCGCCACATAATTCAGCAGTCAGACTGGTCTAAATGGTTTCCTCTCTCACTGCCTTAAAAGCTAAAACAGCAGCTCTAAAACGTTGAATATTTTGATTCCTTTATTTTTGTTATAATGACAATTAAGTCATCGTCTTTTAGTTAGATAATTGCCGTAATTATCCCTTTCCCCTCATGTTCAAAAATATATTTTTGTCGAATGTGTTTGCCAATGGAAATTCAGAGAACTGCCTTTTGGTTTTAGCCAAATCCTGTTGGCATTATCATAGTTCATGATGCAAGCTAACAAAAATCGGAAATTTTATGAAACCGCTAAATTGTAATGAGGTTTTGTCAGCTCTATGCCACAGTCAAAAACAATGACCGAGCCGTCAGTGTACCCTGCATAAAGCCCCTCCAGTCCTTGTCTTTTTCTATAAATGACACATCCAATCCCACATATACTCATGTAATGTATTGTTACTTATCTAGTTTTTATTCTTTTGTTGTTGTGTTTCTTTCTTTTCTTCTTCTGTCTTTGGTTTATTTACTTTGAGCCATGTTATATCAGCCCTCCGCCCTCTCTCTCTCGTTTTAAACAGGTAAAAAACAAGGACCCCCTGAAAATCGCAAGGGTGCAACTCTCACCAGCTGGTAACGGCACTAAGCAGCCAGAAGACTTTGCAATTCTGCAGCTCCTCTTTATACAGAGTTTGTGAGTTGATTTAAATAACCGCGATGAATCTAAAATTAGTTTCAAATTAAGTTTTTTTTTTACGTCATTCTCGAATTTTTTCTGAAATATATATTTTTTACATTACTTACGTTTTCTCAGTGTAGTGCAGTCAGCGTTCACTTACAGGTTTGTAATATGTCATAGTGAGAGATGCATTGCAACAATGAAAGAGAACGTTTTTAAATCTAGACAAACTAGTCAAAGTCGTTGACTAGAGTAGCTGATGGTTTGACAGCTAGTCGACCATCCTACCCATCCCTATTATCTGCAATATTTTCTGCTCGTACATAGTATTTCGAACATACTTTAATATTTAATTTCCACCATAAAAACTTCAAATGCCTTTTGTTTAAAGGACTGGATTTGATAAACTCGGCATAAAACATTGTTTAATGTCATACATGAATGTTTACATTGGCAATGTAATTGCAAATTGATACATGCCTAATGATTGCATGTATCAATTTTTCTTATGTAGACCTAAATTTTGACTAATGTGACATTTAGATACCTCTCCCTTTCAGAAGGCAACTATCTCTGTGTGCTTGGCTGGGTCATCTGTGAGCATTTGTACTGTGTTTCAGAGTGTGCCCACTCTGCCCTGGCTGACCCCAACAATCCTTTTTGCACTCTGAAATGCATACAAGAACAGTGTGTTACGAACAGGGTCTCACGTTGACTTATTTATTGTTTATATGCATCCATGAGCTTTTGTACAGATGCACATTGCCCAGTACAATGTGTTCCTAGCTTCATAGATGGTTTATGATGTGAATGTAATGATTAGGGGCTTGGCTTATGTGGGAGTTGCACCCTTGCAAAATGGACCGGCTGTGGATTGTTGTTTTTGTCCGTTCCTTTACTTTAGCTCTTTGTTTTTCTCACTGTTGCTTCTTTCTAGGGTGTGGCTCAGGACTTTATGCTGTCTCGTACACTCTTCTCTTGGTCAAAATTTGACCTTTTCTTTCTCCTATAACCTCTTTCTCTGGTAACGCACTCTCTCTTTTGGGAGCAGAAAAATAAACCAGATTCTCTCTGATCTTTTTCGTCTTCCTCTTGGTCCTTGTTTTTCTCATGGTGGTTGTATTTCTGGCTGTTTGGACCGTTTTTTCTGTTTTTAAGTTGATTGTAAATCACTCTCTTGTTCGTCGTGCGTGCATCTGTTCGTGTTGTCAGTCAGACAGTCAGTCCGTCCATCAATCCCCGATTCATGTGTGGTCGTTCTGGTCAGCTCTGTCAGTTCTGGTCAGTTGTTTGTTGTGACTGGTGGTCAGGTAGGCTCTTGGACTGTCTCTCAAACTCCACCACTACAGAGTTTCAGCATGTTGCACACCATGTTTGCTAACTGCAAAATGAAAACGACTTGGCCTCTTTGTATCTTTTAAAATGGAGACTTAATGGGAATTGGGGGTGAGGGATCAATGTCTAGCCACAGCAAAGTGGCTGAATTGGATCTTCGACTCCATTAAGTTTCTATTTCAGTGGGAAATTGGGTAATATAATATGTCATTTTATCCCTACAAGTAGCATAATTGAATTAAAACTATCAAAGTTCCCAACATTTCTTTTAACTAGCAGCTGGTTTGCCTTGATAATGTCTTTTTTCGATAAATGTATAGTTCCCTTATGTCTATTTCAGTTTCTTGCAGTTATTTGTAGTACAATATTGCACAAGTCCAGTAAGTTGTTTTAAAGTGGGTTGAACATCAACAGATGCAACCTCCAGAGGAGCCATGATGGCACAGTAAAACAACCATAAGAGAAATAAAACGCAAATTTAATTTCAACTAATCGGATAATAAAATAGAGAAGACATTTTCATTGCTATTTGAGGTTTACACACCTAATAGTTTATTTTATATTTATAATGGTATTATAAACGAGTAGCTCATTGTTCAGTGCCAATGGAAACGTCTTGTGTGCTGCTTGGGTCATACTCAATTCACTGTGCCCACCTTAACCTGCCGGGGAATGGCTCTGTGAATTTAGAGCTCTCTCTTTACCAGCCCAGATTCACTCAAGCAAAGTCAACTAACATTAATCAAGCGCTTCTGATATGGTTCTTCTGTATAATTCTCTAGGAACCCACTGTATGACTTGCTCTCTAGCTGTTACTGAACTGCCCATTCTCTCCCCTCTTCCCTTTTTCCCCATTCCCCCTGCCTCTCATCTCCCTCCATCCTTTTTTGGCATGTTCCTCCCTTGTTCCCATAACCACTCCTTAAAAATCAACCTCCACAGCTAAGACCCAGGATGGCATTGCTCTGGAGATCCAACCGTTGAAGAGCGAGGAAGGTGCGGAGTCAGAGGAGAAGGAGGAGAAAGAAGAAAAGGAGAAAAAGAAGGTCAACGTCACCAAGAAAGAAAAGTCGGTCCTGCAGGGCAAGCTGACCAGGCTAGCTGTTCAGATTGGAAAAGCAGGTTAGAAAACTGCACAACTGAGTGTCAAGGGTGCCCAATAAACGTGTATACCATATACCATCTCAGTAATGGTTAAATATCACTTTCCCAACAGTTTTTTTTATCATGCTTTGATTTTGTCGTTGATGTTTTGTTGCTTTAAACTTCAGTATCAAAACCAATGAGAGTTGGTAGGTTTGAGTCTTTTTTTCCCTGTGAATTTGTTTTCTAAAACTGATTCACATTTGACATTGATTGATTCACATTTTGAATCTACTAGACAGCTGTTAGGCTGAAATGATTCCTCCTGATATATGTTGTGAAATTTAATAGGATTTAAAAGGCTCTAAGATATTGAAATTTAAACATTTTTATATATCATATCTCTATTTTTATGTATTTAGTTTAAAGGTATTTTTTTAAACCGAGAAATCAAGATAACTTTGGAAAACATGTTTCAAATGATCTATAGCAACATCAGATGACTCTAAGATGACTGCCATATTTGCCATAGCAAACAAAGTGCAGCTTTAAAGCAAAATATTTATACTAATTAGCCATGTGTTCAAAAGCACATGCATTTCTTCAGACGTCATTTCCGTAAATTAGTTCATTTGGTTCCTATGGTTTGTTTTACTTACTGCTTAAAGAAACAGTGTCTCACCCAGTATGGAAACAAGCTTGTCCCTTTGGGCTGTGTTCCACCTAATTATCCTACTTCCTAGAGTTACCCAATCAAATAACATTCAGATGGAGCACATCAGGCCACAGCTGTTGCTCTTATGAACTCAAGTCAGGAGGCTTTTTTCCCTCTGTGCCATATTGGTTTTGAAACCTCCTCTCCTCTGGCAGGTCTCATCATGTCTGCGGTGACCGTCATCATCCTTATCCTGTTCTTTGTCATTGATACGTTCGGTGTCCAGGGCCGTGAGTGGACGGCAGAGTGCACTCCAATCTACATTCAATACTTTGTGAAGTTTTTCATTATTGGTGTGACCGTGCTTGTGGTAGCCGTGCCTGAGGGGCTGCCTCTAGCTGTCACTATCTCTCTGGCTTTTTCAGTCAAGGTGAGAGCCTCTGGGTTAGTTTGCCAACTCAAACCTGT
Organism: Sinocyclocheilus anshuiensis; assembly: GCF_001515605.1. Taxonomy (NCBI): domain Eukaryota; kingdom Metazoa; phylum Chordata; class Actinopteri; order Cypriniformes; family Cyprinidae; genus Sinocyclocheilus; species Sinocyclocheilus anshuiensis. Next base: position 518,283 of record NW_015548296.1, read on the forward strand.
AATTTGTTGATGTCTTGAGGGTGTTCAGGGGGGGATATAAGTCAGTAAATGTTGCTTGATTTTTTACATCTGTGCTAATCTATGTTTGAGGGCTAAAGCACACTCCTTTCCCCAAGTATAACCACATTAATTCCTGTTTTCCTCAACAGAAAATGATGAAAGACAACAATCTGGTGAGGCACCTGGATGCCTGTGAGACCATGGGTAATGCCACAGCCATCTGCTCTGACAAAACTGGAACACTGACTATGAATCGCATGACGGTGGTGCAGGCTTACATAGGTGACACACACTATAAAAGCATTCCTGAACCAGAGGCCATTAATTCAGAGACTCTGGAGCTACTTGTGAACAGCATCTCCATAAACTCAGCCTACACTACCAAGATCCTGGTAAGAATTAGCCGTACGCAAATGAGATACAGATGAATAAATGATCCATTTTGTTTTCTGTTTATTTATTAATTATAGGGTTGTCAAATTAGAAGTCCACAGTCAGCCCCAGCCAAAACACACTTACCAAGAGCAGACAGCACAAAATGACTAAGGAGTCATTCACATAAGGCATTTTCTTGAGTTAAGACGGCTAGACAGAGCATAGCAGAATGGAACCAAACGCAGGGGACTTGATGTATTGTGAAGAAAGTTGTACTACTTAGTGTGTTGTCTTAAACGTGTAGATGCAGAAAAACACAATGCTCATAGACATTAGTCTGCATGTGTACATAGAGCAACAATTCTGAACCAGGATTATTACCGTTAACTAAAACTACAGTAGTCAACATTTGAAGTGGATCAAAAAAGTTGATCAAAGATGTCCTAAGACAAGAATGGGTATTGTTTTGGTTTTAGGACAACTTTGATGAAAGGTTTTGATCCACTTCAAATGTTGACTACTGTACTATATTAAAAACATTTTTGTTAACTTAAGCTGAAATAAAATAAAATGTTAATATATTCGATGAAACACTTCACAAAAATTAGAAATGTTGCCCTTTGACAACTAACTTTGTTGAAGCACTAAATTTACTTGAAATGAACAAAAACTGGCCTAAAACTGAAATAATAAATTAACTGTAGACAGTAAAAAAAAAAACGACAAGAGCATATGACATCAAAGTTAAAATGAAAACTAATAATAATTTTAAAAAAAATTATAGTAGTATATAAATAATGACCGTAGTCTGAACTACTACTTAGGCTTCATCAAACAGATGGACAACTCAAACCGTTAGCGAAATTGATTGTCGTCAGGCAGAGAAAAACTTGTTCAAACAATATATGGACTTCTGCAGCCATTTTTGTGATGTCTATTCAATGCTTTACTCTTCTGCCACAATGTTTCAGTTATTTAAATTTGGGGGTTTTGTCTCAGAAAATATCAATATGTGTGATTAAATGCAATTAATTTGATAAAATAATTGCCATATGTCATGTAATCAATTCCGTTTACCTCACTTTTTTTTTTGATTGACAATATCTAATGTATAGTTTTTGAACTTTTCTTACCTGTTATTTATGATCTTTCTTTCTTTCCCATAGCCTTCAGAGAAGGAGGGAGGTCTGCCAAGGCATGTGGGTAATAAGACAGAGTGTGCCCTTCTTGGTATGGTGTTGGACCTGAAGAGAGACTATAAGCCTATTAGAGATGAAGTTCCTGAGGAAAAACTTTATAAGGTGTACACGTTCAACTCCTCCCGAAAGAGCATGAGTACCGTACTAAAGAACACCAGTGGTCCCGGCTTCCGAATGTACAGCAAGGGTGCCTCTGAGATTGTCCTGCGCAAGTATGCTAAATTAACTTATTCTCAAGCTCTTAAAGGGGTCTTATTATAAGGAATAAAATTTTACTTAATATTTAGAGATAAAGGAGTTTGATATACGGTGAAAAGTTCTGAAGTTTTTGGTTTTCTAATGTCACAAACCTGAAGCATTAAGGGGGTGCTTCTTAAAGGCACAACAGCAAAAACAAAAATTAAATAGAGGTGAAGGGAATAAGATAATAGAAAAAATTATATGATCCCTTTTTCCATTTCAATTACATGTAGTAATTGTAGTTTTGAGTGGTTATTAAACTTTTCTCTTTTCTGTCAGGTGTTCCCATATCCTTGATGCTTCAGGCCAGCCACGTGTCTTCAAGGCCAAAGATCGGGATGAGATGGTGCGGAAAGTGATCGAGCCAATGGCCTGTGACGGGTTAAGGACCATTTGCATAGCCATGAGGGACTTCACAACAGAGCCAGACTGGGACAATGAGGCTGACATTCTGAATGACCTGACCTGCATCTGTGTTGTGGGCATTGAAGACCCTGTTCGTCCTGAGGTGAGCGAAATTGTCCAGTTTGCTATTTGCTAATACTATTGCGTTTGTCCAAAGTGCCAAAATTACATGCTTCACATGGGCTGGAGATTTGTATACTTCAGGCCTCTATTCATAATGAGACATGACAAGCATTTGGGGGTGGCTTGTCGTGACTGGGCCAACCCGCCACATTTCATAAATAATAAATTAACTGTAGACAGTAAAAAAATAAACGACAAGAGCATATGACATCAAAGTTAAAATGAAAACTAATAATAATTTTTAAAAAAATTATAGTAGTATATAAATAATGACCGTAGTCTGAACTACTACTTAGGCTTCATCAAACAGATGGACAACTCAAACCGTTAGCGAAATTGATTGTCGTCAGGCAGAGAAAAACTTGTTCAAACAATATATGGACTTCTGCAGCCATTTTTGTGATGTCTATTCAATGCTTTACTCTTCTGCCACAATGTTTCAGTTATTTAAATTTGGGGGTTTTGTCTCAGAAAATATCAATATGTGTGATTAAATGCAATTAATTTGATAAAATAATTGCCATATGTCATGTAATCAATTCCGTTTACCTCACTTTTTTTTTTGATTGACAATATCTAATGTATAGTTTTTGAACTTTTCTTACCTGTTATTTATGATCTTTCTTTCTTTCCCATAGCCTTCAGAGAAGGAGGGAGGTCTGCCAAGGCATGTGGGTAATAAGACAGAGTGTGCCCTTCTTGGTATGGTGTTGGACCTGAAGAGAGACTATAAGCCTATTAGAGATGAAGTTCCTGAGGAAAAACTTTATAAGGTGTACACGTTCAACTCCTCCCGAAAGAGCATGAGTACCGTACTAAAGAACACCAGTGGTCCCGGCTTCCGAATGTACAGCAAGGGTGCCTCTGAGATTGTCCTGCGCAAGTATGCTAAATGAATTCTCAAGCTCTTAAAGGGGTCATATCATAAGAAATAAAATTTTACTTAATCTTTGTTTAGAGATAAAGGAGTTTGATATAGTGGGAAAACAACTTTCAGTCCAAAAAGACTGCAGTAAGAATGAGTTCTGAAGTTTTTGGTTTTTCAGTGTCACAAACCTGAAGCATTAAGGGGGTGCTTCTTAAAGGCACAACAGCAAAAACAAAAATTAAATAGAGGTGAAGGGAATAAGATAATAGAAAAAATTATATGATCCCTTTTTCCATTTCAATTACATGTAGTAATTGTAGTTTTGAGTGGTTATTAAACTTTTCTCTTTTCTGTCAGGTGTTCCCATATCCTTGATGCTTCAGGCCAGCCACGTGTCTTCAAGGCCAAAGATCGGGATGAGATGGTGCGGAAAGTGATCGAGCCAATGGCCTGTGACGGGTTAAGGACCATTTGCATAGCCATGAGGGACTTCACAACAGAGCCAGACTGGGACAATGAGGCTGACATTCTGAATGACCTGACCTGCATCTGTGTTGTGGGCATTGAAGACCCTGTTCGTCCTGAGGTGAGCGAAATTGTCCAGTTTGCTATTTGCTAATACTATTGCGTTTGTCCAAAGTGCCAAAATTACATGCTTCACATGGGCTGGAGATTTGTATACTTCAGGCCTCTATTCATAATGAGACATGACAAGCATTTGGGGGTGGCTTGTCGTGACTGGGCCAACCCGCCACATTTCATGTAATGAAATTGTATTGACCGTGATTATCATGTGATGATGATGATGGATTATTTGCAGAGTGTCAAGCACTATGTGAAAGTGTGGACAGGAATAGCCTCATTGGTGGAGGGACAAACTGACCTAAATCCACTAAAGGTGGTAAAATAAGTACATGACAGGCGATTGTGCTGTTTTTGATTATGATATTGGATCAGTGCAGAATTGACGTCAGCTTCCCTCCAATTAGATGGCATATATAATTCTATAATGGAACGCATGACTGATATTTAGGTTAAAATGATTCCTGCGGGCTTTTTTGAGTGGTACGATCCATTTTATCTCTGTTCCCTTCTACAGTGTGATTAAAAATCATCTTTTCTATATGTCCACAACTATGTGGTTATTTTTTTCTGTTAAGCATGTCGGCTTAGCATCATTATGAGTGGATCAAGGGAACAAAAATAATAGCTGGTAAATTTTAGCCTGGGATTTTTAGGGAATTTACACAAGTCATAGAGTCATGAAAGTTAAAAAACTTAGTTCAAGGAAATTTCTTTCCAGTTGCTGTGATTGTAAATATTAGGGATGCACGATATATCGGTCACCATATCGGTATCGGCCGATAAATGCTCAATTTTTCTGTTATCGGTATCGGCCCGATAAGAAAATTTGGCCGATATCTTAAAGCCGATAAATAATGCATTATTTCCTTCAGAGACACTTCAGGTATCGGCCAAAATTTTCATATCGGTGCATCCCTAGTAAATATTTCATTGTGTAGAAACTGATTTTTGTGATTTCATATTAGATTATATTTAAAAGTCCTTATTGAGTAATCATAAACCAACTGAAAAAGTCCTGGAAATTTAAATTCATGGAAATTAATTGGTGTGTAGAACCGTTGCTGCTTGCTGAATCAGTTGTCATCCTCTTTCCATTTACAATACAGTCAGACACTCTGTTTTTAACCCAGTCTTAAATACTAGAGTCTGTCTGACTTTCATAGTTGCTTCTCAAACAATAAGCTCACTTTGAGCTGATAAAAAAGCCTGTCTTATGGTTTGAGTTGATGACGAGGGCAATATTATGTTAAGGCATGATAGTGGCAACTAGCCCATTTACAGCTTTGAAATTAAGTTGTGGAGCCATGTAGGGATAATAAGATGGGCTTGAATCTTTTTGTCCTAGTGAAAATGACTCTTGCAGTAATGATCAGAGCCATCTGTAGATTGTTTATTTCTGCTGTCACAGGCAAGGCAAGAGTCAAGTCTAGAGTTTTTTTAATGCACACACTAGTTTCTCTCAATCCTACATCATGTTTTTACATGCATCACTCGTGCAGCATCTCTGTCCATGGAAACACTGGGAGGTTTTTAATTATCTATAAATAAATGAGCTTATTGGTTCTAATTACGGGTATGGTGTGATTCATCGCAAGACTGAGTGCAGATAATTACAGACTCCCAGCATACACACACAAAACCTCTGGATCCAGCCCCTTCATGTGTTAAGTCGTCTCTGTACCCCTTACCGCTTAACACACACCACGAGCTGATAGGATGCCACACCAAGAGTGATTGCAATGTCCTCATCTCTCACTGGTCTGAGGCCAGCAATGACACTGAGGAAGAAATTTGTCTTGCTTGTTAATATATAAAAACATTCATTAAATATGATTCATTTCTGTGCTTTTTTGTGACGTTTTCAGATGTTGTGTTAATGAGTGAGATATTAATTTAATAAACAACTGCTCCTGATGAGTCTTTTAAACGATTCACTACAAGAATCCACTCAAAATTGGTTGTTCATGAATCAGACTATGCTAGTCATGCGTTTTTTTCATGCACCAAGTTAAGATGAAGTGAAAAACATGAATACAAAGAGTGTAGTCAACACATTATTTTACTGTACATAGTCCAGAAAACATTAATGTAATAATTTTAGTGACTATAAAACAAAAAAAAGCATTGTTTGAGTTTTTTTCATTACCTGACTAAAATGGGGAGAATTACATTATTAGCTGTTTATTTATCATAGATTTTGCCATTATTATACAACTGGGGAGAAAATGATTGGATTCTTGATAAGTTATTGCTAAATCCTCTGGTATGGATTTTCTAACATAGCTTGATCCAAGCCCATCCAGACTATTTTGCATTTATCTGTATTTTATTTATTTATTTATATTTTTTCCATTTATCAAATCTATTTATCTCCAGATTCAACATCAGAGTGGATAAGGATATGGTAGTTGTTGTTAGACTGCTCAACATGCTTTGTATGAAGCCAAATAATGGTCCTTCTATTCTTCCCATGTGCAGGTTCCTGAGGCTATCTCTAAATGTCAGCGATCAGGCATCACTGTCCGTATGGTCACCGGAGACAACATCAACACAGCCCGTGCCATTGCCACCAAATGTGGAATCCTGCAGCCTGGAGAGGACTTTCTCTGCATGGAGGGCAAAGACTTCAACCAGCAGATTCGTAATGACAAAGGAGAGGTAAAGAGCTACAGAGCTTTATCTGCAGATGTCTAAATCAACATGGAAAGTGCTTATTTCAGCGTTGCCTTTATCTTTAGGTTGAACAAGAGCGTCTTGACAAGGTCTGGCCCAAATTGCGTGTTCTGGCTCGTTCCTCCCCAACAGACAAACACACTCTGGTTAAAGGTAAGATCTTTACCAATGGTTGGGTGAGCTTCTAGTCCGGTCTTTCACTGATAACATCACAATTTAAGCTAAAAAAAAACAAAGTGTTTGAAACCCCACTGGAGGGGAGCTGGTGTCTTCTCTCATTGTTATGAGCCCTATGTCACTTATCTTTTGGTTAGTTCTTGTGGTGTTGTCTTTTAGGCATCATTGATAGCACAGTTGGAGAAACAAGACAGGTGGTGGCTGTGACTGGAGATGGCACTAATGATGGTCCTGCCCTTAAAAAAGCAGATGTTGGCTTTGCTATGGTAAATCATGTTTTTTTCCCCCCTATAATCATACCACTTATGTTTTTCTTACAAATACTGGTTTTATCCAAGCATATTGTGCATATACTCTCATTTTTTGATCGTCTGTTTTAGACCATTTGGTTTTGTTATTAAAATTACTGTTTTGTCTTTTTATTGTGAGAAACAGTTGCCGGATGAGTCTGGCTTGTTCGATGAGGTTTTGGCAGCCAATGATGTACTGTAGCGTAAATTGCTTTAACCACAGATGTTGCGTCCTAATCCCTGCCCAGTATCTCTTGCTCTGCAGCAAGCCAGAATGCCTCAGGGTATCATCGCAACATGCTGTACTAGCTGATAAGTGGTTGACCCCTGCTTGTTGCTCAGATGACTCCACAACTTAAGCAATGATATAATTAATGTGCTTTCAGAAATGCATTTTATATGTAGTGAATTAAATTCATATTTCTCACTCTATATATTTTTTTTATATATATATATATTTATATATTGTCTAAGTCTAAGAGTGTCTGTTTCAAAAGCAGTAGTTGGTGCAATTGTGCTAACTGCCGTCTGAAGGACATTAGGTTAGGATGAGGGCAGGCATAGTAAATTATTTCAGAAATAGACACCCTGAAGCTGTCAAAAGATATGGTTTAATTTGGGTCATCAATTTACTGTGCTGTTTGCACCCACATAACCACTTTGGTCATTTCTCTGAAAATTCATTCAGCTTAAATGGTTTTATATAAAACAAATCCTAAGCCAAGAAAAGGCCCAATTAATATTCTTTTGAATTTTTCTCTCTTTCAACTTTCATTTTAACGAGAACCATTCCATTCTCAAGAATGAACCTGCATCTGCAGTTATTCATGAAGTAGACTGCTCTGATATTTATGAAGGCATTCTAAAAAGCAGTTGCTTTCTTTGTCTTACAGGGTATTGCAGGTACAGATGTTGCAAAGGAGGCCTCTGACATCATTCTTACCGATGACAACTTCACCAGTATTGTCAAAGCTGTGATGTGGGGCCGTAATGTCTACGACAGTATCTCCAAGTTTCTGCAGTTTCAGTTGACTGTCAATGTGGTGGCTGTGATTGTTGCTTTCACTGGAGCCTGCATCACACAGGTAAATGTACATCATTTGACTTAACTTCCTGGGACCCGGCATATAGGTTTATGTTTTTATATAATTGTTTCGTGTTTTGAAATAAGAAATATGAATCTTGAGGAAAGGATATCATATAATTTTCATGTTTTGATATTTCACACTCTTATTTTGTCCTATGCAGAGCACATCAGGTCAAATTCAAAATTCAGGCAAGATGCTAGAGGTTAAAAAAAGTACTGTGAATACTGTGTCCTCTTTAAGTTAAATATTCAGACTTTAAATGTAGCATATGTAGTCTTCGAGAAATAACCACTGCAGAAGACAAAAATAAATTGCTGGGTTTCAAGAGTATAAACACAAGAGTATTTGATGGTTAAGCATGGTGTTGTGGGAGACAGTTCATGTGCCATAATAACAACTCTACAAGCGAAATATTTTATTGTGTATTTACAGAAACATTCTGAGGCCATTTAGTGCTTGTGCCAGGCATTGGATAATATGGGGCAGGCCAGACTTGTTGTGTCCCTGCCTAACTACATTACGTATGACAATACTGTAGTAATGTCCTTTCTGTGGAGTCTCACTTCGGTTTGTTTTGTCTGCAGGACTCTCCACTTAAAGCTGTTCAGATGTTGTGGGTAAATCTGATTATGGACACACTGGCTTCTTTGGCTCTGGCAACGGAACCCCCAACAGAAGCGCTCCTGCTGAGGAAACCTTACGGACGAGACAAGCCACTCATTTCCAGGACTATGATGAAGAACATCTTGGGTCATGCTGTTTACCAACTTATCATCACATTTACTCTTCTCTTTGCTGGTAAGAGGCTTCTGTATTCATGATGAAGTCCAAATTAATTTAGTTCAATACTAATAATAATAATAATTATTATTATTATTATTATGATTATTATTACTACTATTATTACATTTTTATGGCACTTTGAACTATAGTGAAAACTCATCAAACTTTGCGTGCGGGAAGGGACTGTGGCTAATTGCATTTTGTGTATGGAATGTATGGTTGCTTAGCAACTAGTATTTATATTTGCAAGCACCCGAAAGTCAAGTGAAATGTCAGTATTGGATATTTTAGGGAAAACCTTCAAAAACCTCTTGTGAAATGCTCATCTCAAATCTCAATGGTTGTGATGGAATTGTCTCTCTTGACACAACTTTTATACAATGCTTATTTGCAAAATTGAAATACATATTATTTTAATAAAAATTTAAAAAATTTAAAAGTTTTTGTGAATCTAGAAGTAAAAATTTTAGACCATTATTGCAACTTCGTAGGCTCTGACGTTTAATGTTGTCCTTGCCATAATTAAAGCTTAAAGCTCACTGCCTTGCTTTCTGGATTTTTTTTCCCATTTTAAGAGTTAAAGGTCTCCATCACAACTCAAAATTTCACAGAGAATACTTGCCAGTATTAGGCCAAATATCTGTAAATCCTAGTCTTTGCTCCCTACAGTGCAATAGATCACATCACAGACTACCTAAAGCCCTAAAGCATGTCAAAGTGATGAACCATGTTCCCATGTTGTACTGCTGCCAACTGATTAGACAAGTTTATCACAAATTTACAGTGCACCTGGGTTAAAGGTCCCATATTGTCAAAACTGACATTTCCTGGCTTTTTTCATGATAACTGAGGTCTAGGTGCTATGTAACTACAATATAAGTTTCAAAACAGTAAATCCACAGTCAAATGCACACAGCCTGCATAAAGTAGCTGTGATTTTTCACGAACTGTTGTGACTTCCGTAAAAAGGTGACGTCAGAATTACTCAGTCACCACCCCGAGCACTGCCCACAGTCCCACTCTCCTTTTGCCAAACCCCCAGACAACATCGCGTCCATTACATTGCTGAGCAACAACAACACGGAAACATGTCGAGAAAACACTGTTCAGTCTGGATGTCAGGAAACTACATCATTGCACAGTAGGGCTGTGACGGTCACCATGACAACCGCGCCACCAGCGGTAGTGCACATGACGTCACACACTCTATAACAAGCATAATACAAAGTTTTGTATACAAGTGTAATAATAGTAACCGTTGCAAATTGTTTCATTTAGACTATAAGTCTATGGTGTTACGCCCCGTCTAGGGGTAGAGCGCAACATGAAAAAAAACCACAAGTGTGAACATTTTTATTTGGGAGTCCACTTTCAGGAGCAGACGGTGCCAAAATAATAAACAAAACGTTCTACATATTGAACCCTCTAAATTACCTATCCAAAATAAAGAAACAAAAAAATAAAATTCTCTAACCTAACTACCTAATCCAAAAACAGAGATCCAAACGTTACAAAAACAAAAGATGGCATCTGACTCCTTACTTTCCCAATAACTATTTACAATATTCACAATAAATATTTACAAAGAAACATCAGGTTCAGAGGGATAATCCAAAATCAAAATCGTACAACAGGCAAGGGTCGGGTAAGCCAGAGTACCGTTACAAAACAATTAAATATTTACAAAGAAACATCAAGTTCAGAGGGATAATCCAAAATCAAAATCATACAACAGGCAAGGGTCGGGTAAGCCAGAGTACCGTTACAAAACAATAAATATCCAAAACAATCTCTCTAAGCATACACATAGGGTAAATCAGCACACGCACAGTACAAACAAACAGCATAGTTCACAAAATGGCCCCCCATTAATTCACAAATTACCTCAAACGCCATACACGGCGTTTGATCCTTTAGATTGACAGGTTTGAGCCCAGGAAAATACAGTACAGAATACAGAAACCAAATACTACATCGCCAGCCTGGAATCATTTCCATTCATGTCACCCATCCGCATTTGTACAAGTGTCTTCAAGTTCACGTGATCGCAAACGCTCAGCTGGTCAGGTTTGTTTTTACTGCATTCGGTGTTTGAAAAAAAAAATTGAATTACCAATCTGAAACATCCTGTTGTAAGCACGTTTGAGGAGGTGGTTGGTTGTCTCCTGTCGTCGCCGATTCGGGGTCTGAGTTCGACTCAAACATGTAAGGCCGGACAACATTTCCCTCAGCAGTGACCATCATTACCGGTGTTTCTATTGACCTTACTTGTGATTTATCACCAATTCACAGCAGGCTACAGCATACATGACCCTAGTTACCTGTGGTTGGCCTGGCCGTCCATCTCTCAGAAAACAACAGGCCAATCAGAAGAGAGGCTCATGAATATTAATTAGACAGGCCAAAATTGACCTGTTCTTTGAAGAGCTCCTGAGAGAGGAGCTGTAAAAATATATTGAGATGGTTTTTGGTACTTATACCGCAAATATATGTTCTTAAGGACATCAAGACTTAAAATAAAACTCCAGAAAGGTGTAAAATATGTGACCTTTAAGAAACAGCTGCACTGAAGACCCCATTCAGCATTTATTGAGATCAGTGTTCCTCCTGACATGCAATACTATGACATTTTGAAATGGATATTAAACTTTCACATCACTTATTTACGGACACCATTTTTCTTTGCCCAAAGGTGAGAAGTTCTTCAACATTGATAGTGGCCGCAATGCTCCTCTGCACTCCCCGCCATCTGAACACTACACCATAATCTTCAACGTCTTCGTAATGATGCAGCTTTTCAATGAGATTAATGCCCGCAAGATCCACGGAGAAAGGAACGTGTTTGAGGGAGTTTACAGGAACCCCATTTTCTGCTGCGTTGTTCTGGGAACCTTTGCTCTGCAGGTATAAAATGAAATGAAATTAAATGTAGCATTATACATTACATAAAATTATCAAAATGTCATCTCTCACAATGTCTTTATGAAGTCTATGACTATATAATCTTTATAAAATGGGATAGTTTTGGCTTGTTCAAAAGCTGTAAAAAGAAAATGTTCGTATGTGCAATCATATCACTGCATGTCAACTGAATAGTTTATTAATGTGCTAAGTTGCTGCTTAGATAAGGTTAGACGCTTTTCCACAAATAGGCTACAAAACGGGGATGAAGCCTTCAAAAAAAATTTTTTTTTAAAGAAAAGAAAAAATCCCCAACAAATGGTCATGTAAAGTTGCTGTTTGTCACCCTCAAGATACAGACATTTGATGCATTGTAGTGTTAGGTTGCATAAACACTGAACTGATAATTGTCTGATAATCAATCTTACTTTTTGTGTTCAAATTAGATCAATCCATTTTTACGTAACTGACTTAAAGACAATAGAAACCATTACTACTAACTTGCAATACTAGTCTGAGTAGTTTATGCAACCAGCCACTGATGTGTTTAAAGCTAGATACTTTTCAAGCAATGATAATTTTATGTTATATAATAGTGATCTCATCTAATGACCTTTAAATGCATAAAAAAAAATTAAGAATTGTTTTTTTTTTTGGATTGTCCATCATTTATCAGGTTGCTGTTGCTACTGTATTTTAAAAGTACTAATCAACCCGAGGCCATTTGTTGCAGCTATTTTCGCTACAACTACACTGTTTTAAAGTAACCCAAACAACACCCCTTAACCATGTTGAAATTGCTATAACTCAGTCTCTTGTGGCTTATTTCTTTGCAGTATAGCTGGACTAATGGAATACACCTTGTTACAGATAATCATAGTGCAGTTTGGAGGGAAGCCGTTCTCTTGCACGGCCCTCACCATCGATCAGTGGCTCTGGTGTATCTTCATAGGAGTCGGTGAGCTGCTCTGGGGCCAGGTAAGGCAAATCCTTACAGTATGTCATTGTTCATCACTAATCAGTACCTCAAAACAACGAGTTGGTTAGATGAGCGCATTTACAAATGACAAAGTGAGAAAGCGAGAGATCTACAAGCTTCGAAGTGGTGAAATAATGAAAACATCACGGCAGAATGCACATGCGTGGGTGATGTGGAACATCTTTAGTTCTCTCTTCAATCCCACTGGGAGGGCAGGGGAGGGGGAGGTGAAGCTGTGTACGATTTCAAACCTGTGGGAGGGAACGAGGGAGGCTGGCAGACACAATTCCAGAGAGCAGTTGCCGCCATCTCAAAGTTCAGCTCAGAAAAAGGACGGAGAGCTGTGAGCTTTATCATCAACCCGGCAGCAAAAGGTCAGTCATCTGCTTCTATACATCCATGCTTACGGTACATTTAAAACTCTGTATGCGGGACTGATGCATCATGTTAGGTCATCAAAAGGCCGGGGAAGTTATCAAGTATGGATAAAGCCTTTAGAGCTGCAAGCCGTCTGCTCCTTCTGGCAGTTGCATTGCACATAAGCCATTTCCTACTGGGTTTCTCAGCTGGTGTTTGTGCATGCGAGCATTTGTTTGTGGTGTACACACGTGCAGCCTCACAAACCAGATGCTGGGAACTTAAACATGGAGGAGAAGCAGCGTGCATTCTATCCACTATGTATTAAGTTGTCTAAGTGATGTGCAGAAATAACTAAATAACTATTTTAGAGCTACCATAGGTGGTAGAGACTGGCATGTGTGTGTATTTATGTTGGGAGGTCCCTTTGAAACTGTAGCTTTAAAAATGAAAGAGGTTAGGGCTGCACGATTAATCGAAATTAAATCGGAAAGGCGATAAATCGCGATTAGGCAGAATCTGCGATTGTCATGCGTATCGTTCAGGGAAGCACGATTCTGTGATCAGCAGTAAATCTCCATCCGAAGGCCAGAGGGCGCTCTCGTGCGGAAAACTCCAAATACACCCCGCAGAAGAAACCCAGGAAATCCCTATAGCAGTTGCTGAATAAACAGAAGATTTCACTGCTTTTGATTCAACGTGACTAATAAACACACAACCACACACAACCACGACAATATCTGGTTTATTTGAGTTCGTCTTATAATGTTTATTATAATAAAGTATATAATAATGCAATGACAATCGACATATAGCCTTTGTCACTGCTTAGAATACTATGAAATATGTTGCATGCCTTATTCTGTGTAAGAAGCCACATCATCTCACAGAAGGATTTACTTCGAACACTCGACTGACGTTATGAAGTGAGTTTGGAGTAAAAGCATGTTATTAAATGTGATATTTTCAAATGCTTTCAGATGGAGCAGCATTTACTACACCGAGTCGGAGTTCACTGACAAGCTACGCAAACAGCTTTCATAATCGCAGAACGATTTATTCGATTTCATAATCGTGCGATTAAATCGTCTGTGATTATAAACGCGATTTTGCATAGCTTGTCAGAGAACTACAGCTCTGTGTAGTAAATGATGCTCCATCTGAAAGCAGGTGATGGAGATATATTGCTGATTATAGAACCGGCTTTACTGACAAGATACGCATGACAATCGCATTCGATTAATCGTGCAGCCCTAAATTATATATCCTAAATTAAAAAAAAAAAACTTTGTCTTTCTCTTTATTTATTTCTTCCCTTTCTATCTTGTACTTATTTGAACAAATGCCTGAAACTTGTTATTACGAGCACTTCCTGTGTCTGTTTGCCTCTTTAAGAAGAATCGCTATGTATTCCCTTTGTAAGTCGCTTTGGATAAAAGCGTCTGCAAAATGACTAAATGTAAATGTAAATGATCAATTTAAATATGACTAGTAAAACACTCGTTTATAAATGAATTAAAAACAGTTAACTAACAGCAGCATTTAACTGAACATTTCAGTAATTTAAGGAATTTAAATCTGTGAATTTTTACAACCGATTTTTACAACCATTTTACAACCAAATAAATTATCTTAAAGATATAATCAAAAATACAATAAAAACAGTAAAATTGTGAAATATTATTGCAATTTAAAATAACCATTTTCTGTTTTAATGTATTTTAAGTTATAATTTATTTCTGTCATTGCAAAGCTGAATTTTCAGCAGCCATTGCTCCAGTCTTCAATGTCACATGATCCTTCAGAAATCATTCTACTGTGCTGATTTGGTGCATAAGAAAGATTAATTATCAATGTTGAAAACAGTTTTGCTGCTTAATGTTTTTGTGGAGATTTTATTTCCAGGATACTTTGATGAATAGAAAGTTCAAAATAACAGTATTGAAATACAAATCTTTGTAACAATGTAAGTTTTTACTGTCACTTCATCAGTTTCATGAATCCTTGCTTGAATAAGTTTAATATCCACAAATGACACCAAACTTTTGAACAGTAGTATATTAATGTCTTGGTGAATAGTTTAATCTCAACATTTTGGCGGTTAATCAAGCAAGCTTCATGTTATGTGAAGTTTGTACTCAAAATTTTCATTCACTAAAGGGACTATTTGCTTTTTAACATACAAAGAACTTGCGGTCAAATGCCATAAGGATTCATAAAATCTTTGCATTTATTCACCACATTCTCAGCATCCTGTTCTCGGAAAGCCATTCATAATCACAACCGCTGTGCTAATGACTATTTGATGAGCTACAGTTGCCATCACTTGACCCCATTTCCCCCCCTCTCTTCTCATTCTCCAGTTCATCTCTGCCGTCCCCACACACCGCCTCAAGTTCCTGAAAGAGGCTGGCCACGGCATCCCCAAAGAGGACATCGCCGAGGAGGTGCTAACCGATGGTGCGGATGAAATTGACCATGCTGAGATGGAGCTGCGCAAGGGACAGATCCTATGGTTCAGAGGTCTCAACCGCATCCAAACTCAGGCAAGCTGCTCTTTGCTTCTTCTTCCTTCTTCCTTTCTGTCTCTTCCAGCAGGTGTGCCAGGAGAGAGTAGAAATGGCTTAAAAGGGTCATATGACGTTGCTAAAAAAGAACATTATTTTGTGTATTTGGTGTAATTAAATGTGTTTATGCGGTTTAAGGTTAAAAAAACACATTATTTTCCACATACTGTACATTATTGTTTCTCCTCTATGCCCCGCCTTTCTGAAACACGTAAGTTTTATAATAATTCTTTGTAATTTTTACAAAGCTCATCGTTCTGAAAAGCAAGGTGTACGCTGATTGGCAAGATATCCAGTGCGTTGTGATTGGCTGAATACCTCAAGCGTGTGACTGAAAACACACAGCGTCTCCACGACATGGCAGCGGCAGCAACAATACTAGCGACAATCAAAGTTACGCCTTCTTTCTTTGCGTAAAAATTTGGGCAGCGTTATACAAATCTTCCCACACAGTGACGTAGACATGTGGGGGCGTGTTAGAACGAGCCGTTTTAGGTAGGCGACTTTAAATACAACAGCAGTGACCCATACACAACTCTGCCACTGTAGATGTTGTTTGGAGAAAATGTCTTTGCTCTTTGGCAGCTTACTGTTTAAATGTGTGGTTTACTGATATGTTTTATCTATTTTGATCCATTGTCAATATGTTTAACAGTTGCTTTGCCACTTTGTTTCTTCACTTTAAATGGTACCAGAATTTGTTAAAGAAAGAAAGAAAAAAAAATGTCAAGCAATTTTGTATTGATCCTCAATTTATAATTTATAATTTATCTAATTTCGGAATTAGATTTTTATATTTTTATTCCTTTTGTAATATTTTATAAATTATATATACAACAAGAGATTTGAAAAACTTGCAGTAAATTACAGGTGCATCTCAATAAATTAGAATGTCGTGGAAAAGTTTATTTATTTCAGTAATTCAACTCAAATTGTGATTAGCTAAATATCATCGCTATTATCATCAGAATTTTCTGACCTGCATAAAAAATGGGATGCAATCCTTTTTAGTATTTCATTGGTTTGCTTTTAATTTGTTTGGAACAACAAATAAAAAAGTTTTCAGCTCAAAACAGCATGCACGTTGCTGAAAGCAGCATTATTAGTGAACATTCTAGATAGCCGGTGGCTTTTTTTGTGTAGACATCACCCTAGTGGCCTTCAAGCATCTCCATGGGTTCATTTGTGGAAAAGCACCTCCCTTAAGACTAAGCAAAGACTTGTGAGCTGCTTAGGTCTCCCAGGTTGAAAAGCAGTATGTGCCCTGGAGATGACACTCTTGAAATGCCAGTGGGGCAACCCATGTCTCTCTGACTATATGCACAACCTGCCTAGAGATAACTGGGGACTGTACAGCAACATTTGCTCGCTTTCAACAGAAGATGTGCAAGGAAACGACTGGGAACATACTTTTTTTTTTTAAGCTCTGTTGATGGAGGCCGTGTGGGAGGACCTCCTTTCACTTACCATTGCCTTCATACATGACAGTGTTGCAGCTCACAAACAATGAGTGGATTCAGTGAGAGGGTTCACAGATGTATTTATCTGGATCCTCCAGGAGTGTCTGTGTGTTGGTGGGCGATCTTTCTGAGAGGGTGTTCTGTGCATATTAAGAATGTTCTATAGCAAACACTATGGTAAACCACCCACCAAAGATTGTCAGTATATTCCACAGGCACTGATTTATCCCTGTAGATTTGCTTCCTGTCCTTTCTGAAAACAACATATTCGTTTTAGTTTTGTTTTCATTTTGTATCGTTAAGAAATGTGTAATTTGCCTTTCAGCAATGCGCCAGGTCATGGGGAATTCATGTTGCCATATGGGATCATCTTAAACCCTTTTCTCTTTTGTTCTTGTTCTTTCTCCATTCTTTGTTACAGCTCTCATCAAATCATTTCGGTGTTAGGAATCAATATTTTGGAATAAAAGATCAATATGTTGATGTGTTAGTGAAAAAAAAAAGATTTGAAGTGAATGTGAAGTGAAATTAACAGCCTACAAAGTGATGTTGAAAACATTTGGTTATCCCTTTATCTAATCGCCTCTAATTAACTTGTTGTTGCAAAAGTTGTTTTGAAGATAACAGACAAAACATCTGTTTTAATTTATCTTTTTAGTAGTGCATTATGTAATAGTCTGGGATCACTCAAAGCATATAAGTAATTAAACAAAAACAAGTTAACAATTTTTTTTACAATGCAAAAATAATCGTATAGAATTTTATGATTTTTAAATATTTTTTCAAACCTCCTTAAAACAAGATTATTTTTATTTATTTATTAGTTTTGTACGTTTTATGCTTAACACAAGAAAAAAGCTATTTGCCAATGGCATGAACCTTTTAAATAAATTATTTAAAAATGTATATGATGTATTTTTACATAGATTTTATATGTTTTTACTAGGCAAGACAAGTACTTGAGTATTTTTTTTTATCTAACTTTATTGCATTTTATTTTAAATTATTCTAATTTAACATTCTCCTATGATATTCCCATATTAGCCTGAATTAAATAGTGTACTTTCGTTTTCATTGTATAATCTTCTTTTGTCTTCTAAGTAAGTTAATTGGGCAGTAATGTGTGAAGGGGAGGGAGAGTTTTAATGTGTATGTGCTCTGGATACGTCCGGACCCCATGTGGTTTCAGATCACAGTTCCTGCTAATTCTACCAGACTTCCCTCCAAGCCCAAATGAAAAAGAGGCCGAACAGTCTTCTCATCCTCCTCCGTCCCCTTCACTCTTATTCCTGATCACGAGCTGTTGAACTGACCGCAAAAACACTACTCAACTAATTAGCTTCTTATCTCTCCCCCTCGCCCAAAGTCCCACCACCCCACTTTTAAAATCCTCATGGATTTCTATTTTATATCTGTCATGCATGGTTAGTGGTACACAAAGAAAGAAATAATTGGCACACGTACGATTCAGACTCATCAGTACTTCATAGAACTAGTTTCCTTTGTGCTCCCTTTCTTTTCACGGACATCTTCACAGCATTTCCTTTCTCCTGGAAAAAGTAGTTCTCCTCATAAAACTTTCCTATTTATCTTCCTGTGCCAGCCCTTCTCCTGCCAGACTCACTCAGTACTAACCGAACTTTTTATTTGTGGGATGAGGGGATGTTCTCTTTCTCTTTCAAATAACAAATGTATCTGCTCTAACCACTCCTTTTGGCCCCTTGGTCTCTGTCTTTCTCTGTTTCCTTTTCTTCCTCTGTTTTTCCCCCCCTCGTCCTCTCGCTGTTCTTTGCAGATGGACGTGGTTTATACATTCCAGACGGGCCAAACGGCGGTGCCTGGAGCCCTGCGTCGCCAGCCCTCCGTGGTCAGCCAGCACAACGACGCTAAAACTGTTTCTAGCCCCACCCATGTAGGGATTTCCTCTTCCTCCCTGTCCGCCAACTCTGCTGCGGCTGCTGGGCCGCCTGCCCCTGCTTCCTCTTCTACTACAGGCAGTGAGTGCCACATAACACACCGGCAAAGTAGCAGTGCTGTTGCATGATGGCAATGCTGAATGCTTTCATGACCTGCCTGTTATCCTGCAGTAAATCAGTAACCACCCTTTTTTAGACTGCTTTTTCTATCTCTTCTTCATTTTCATTCGTTTTTTTTAGTCTGTCCTCACAATCTCCCAACTAAAGCTCCTTTTGCTCATTATTTCTGTCTCTTTCTCATTCACTTTGCATTTCTTCCAATGCCTGAACTAGTGCATCGTGTGTGATTTGAATGCAGACAGCCTTGTTGATGTCTGCATGCGAGTTACCAGCGCCAGGACAATTTTTTATTTTCAGGATGGCCAAACATATTTAATTATTTAGTTTCTTTCATTAGGAGAAATCATTTTTATTTTGTTATTTTCCTTTATTCTGTTTTATTTTATTTATACCCAGTTTACAGTAGCACTGTGTCCTAACTACCCCTGACACAATGAAGGGTAAAACGATATACCAATAAAAAATATCTTCCATGTAAATGTTGCGACCATCAACAATGGCATGCATCAAGACATTTTGATGGACACTACTTACAATTTTTGATGCGTTTTGCTGTCAAATGCCACAGACAGTGATATCTAATTGGCCAAAACCTAGTAAATATGACAAGTAAATATCAACACATTTGGCCACATTCATTAAATACAATCAGAATTAAAGTCTGTCTTTTTATGCTATGTTTTACAAGCATTTTGCACAGAAATTATTCTTCTTGTGTTTCATGAATTCTGCTGTATGGTGTTATTTATCATTGTACAATCAGGCAATAAGGTCAGTGTGCGGATATTTATAGATGTTTCCTGCAATTTGGGTTGGATGTGCACACTTTTCTATAATTTATTTTGAAAAAAGAACACAGTACAGCTCTAAATAACTGTACTTTATACATCAAATATGCTCTGGTTACGATTTTGTCACTTTGCACAGCATTTAGCTGTCAGTGATGAAACAAAAATTACTTGAGACCTGAAACTCGACATGTCACACCTAGTTGGAATGAAGCGTTAGATCTGAACATATGATCAGTCGAAGCCTGAAAACTGGTTTTAGTGCAGGCATCAAATTACTCAATGAGCCTATTCCTATGCTAGAACAGAGTGGGGTTAAAAGCCAAAGGACACTATGTGCTACTCTGGACTGTCATTTCTTTTTGATGACCTTGGTGTTTGCACAATTTTGATGCATCTCTGCACAGCCTTTTATGTTTTCGACCTGCACGGCACGTTCACTGTCTGATGAACCGGCCGACAGAGAGACAGATGCAGACCATTCACGGTCCTTCTTGTTTTTCCCACTCTTATGCTTTGTACTTCAGTCACGTTACAACTCTTCCCTTCTCTCTCCGACTCTCTGCCTGTCTGGACGAATTCCAAATGGTGTTTTTTACACCCTTGGAGGGGACGCCGCATATAGGATCGTTACAAATAAAAGTGAGCAACTGAATCGCTTCACTGAGGAGGACCCTTTAAAAAGGCTGTTAGCAATTGGTGCATGTGATAGAAGTAAATTTGAGGTTTTTAGACCTATTCGAGATCTTACCTGGAATTAAGCGTTCAGTTACTCTGCGTTATTTTAGTTTTCTTTATATGCTATTATAGTTTTTATTAAAAGTAATGTATTGTATATAATTTTGTTTTTTCAAATTCATTTTTTTGTTTATTATTTAGGTTGTTTTATGTGCTAGTTAGGTTGATTGAGTTTTAATTTAATTTTAATTGTTTAATAAACAGTAATTGTATTGTATTGGTTCACCTTAAACATTCTATTTAGTTGACAAGGCAACATTTTTAATGTATCTATTTCTATTTTTATTCATTTATAAAATATTCATATTTTATTATATTTCAGATTTATTTCAATTAAAACAGTTTTAATAGTTTTTTTTTTTAATTGCAACAAAGCTAATAATAACCCCGTTTTCAAATATATTGAACATTTACAGTAACTCCCAGTTATTGTGGCTAGTATTATAACCATACTGTATGTGCAAGCAATACTACTACTACTACTATTTAATTACATATTTTGTAATTCTCATATAATCTGATTTGAGCCTACCACCTACCAACGTCCTAGCTACTGCATATCAATACTAAAAACCACTCTGAACACTTCACAGTTCTGTAGAAAACCCAGTTAACATTTTAATGCACTGCTTGGCAGGATATAGCTGGAATGCATCTGTCCAATTTCACGTAGTTATTTTAAAAATGATTGAACCTAATTGAACCTTTAATTTCCTACCAGCTGTCTGTATATTTGGATTGCTCCCATCTATGGTGAAATGAACCCTCTGACCCTATATCTGCCTTGAGCGTGAACATGCAAAAAGCACTACTGATGCAACCTAAAAAAGCAGGAAAAAACAGCCCATAACTCATAGTTCCTTCCAGAATATCAATGAAGAGCGATGGAGACAGAGTATAACGTGTCAGAGCAGAAGACACAAGGTGTGATGAGGGGGCTGAAAGCATGAGTGTGAGAGTGGGGCTGCAAACGAAGGAGAGAGAAAGACAAAGAGAAGAGTGTGAGCGAGTGTGTGAAAGCAGTCGTGAAAAGAGGGAGAGGCCTGGTGTTAAAACGAGAGAGAGAGCGAGCTGGAGAAGAGAAAAAGAGGGCGAATTCCATAGGAAAGAGAATCATTATGACCCCTACTCACTATGGGGAGCACTTGGAAGGGTGTAGGGCTCATATGTGCATTCACTACACCATAAATAAATCTGTTACTTTTCTGAGGAATCCTCAAGATTCACGTTTATAGCTGTAATGATGTTGTAAATAAAACCAATTATTATTGCCACCATACAAGTGAGCACTTACAGTTTTGTACCATAGGAATATAATTTTAGGTCTACAGTCATCTTTTTAGTCATCCAAATTAGTGATTCAAGACGAGGTCTGTGAGAATTTATGAGGAGAGAGTAGATGCTTCACAAATGACTTCAGCCTGCTGTTCCTGCATTTTTCACAGGCTGATGGCATTTAGTAACTTAGCAGACATTCATTTTATACATTCGGTTCTTCTGATCACTTCCTCTCCCTTCTGTGTTGGTGCGTTGGTATTTCATCTCTGCTATTTTAAACTAAGGCAGAAATAGTTAAACCAATTGAAATAAAGGCTGTTGTCTTCCAGGACGCAGTGAGATCAGTTTCAGGTATCACAACATCTGACATGCAGCTTGGTTTTATGTGCAAGGTTTTCTCTGGCTTGGAGGAGAAAATCGGGGGGAAAAGCATGACCGACATAGCTGCATGGTACAAGAATGTAAACCTGAGAAATAAACAGGGATTGAACAGACCAAGCCATTGCTGATTGGGTGAGCTGGCAGGGCAGAGGGTTCTTCAGACTTGTTTGTTACCAAGGGGAAAATCCTCCAGACCCTCGCTGAACAAGTTACTCCAATTCACATCTGTCTTTATGGTTGTTCTCAAGGTTGAAGCCATAAAAATTGCAATAGAGCAAGATTAGTTTCTGACGTTTTACCACACAGCGCAGAGAGTCTCTGAGAGACCCAGAATGCACATGCTATGCATTTTAATGCTCTGTCTACTTGTATTCCTAATAGTTTATATTTTGGGGGAAAAGCCTTCCTTTTTACTGTTTTTAGTAAACATTAAAAAAAAAAAATGTCCATGTTGATTCCCACAAAATTCAAATTCATATCAAAATAAATGGCATCCTCAAGCAAAGGTAATGGTAACTTTACTGTACAGCGCTGAGCAAGGATCCCTCTTATGCACGCACAATGGCCTGTCAAAACTCGTTACCACAAAATGTTTCTGTTGGCATTCCTGCATGTAAAGCAGCATACCTCTCAAAAGTTCTGACATCCTCTCTATTGGTCTGCATATTAAGTCTGTAGACTTTTATAACCATCATACTCATTAGTAAGTGCTTTTATGAAGCATTAAAACCAGGAATCGGAATTGCGCTTTTATTATACATGTGTGCATGCGTGTTTGTTTCACTTATTTGACAGCATCTTCTCTGTTCTCTCTCCACCTCCTGACAGTTCTTCTCTTCTCCGTGCCCTCTTGATTTCACCCCTTCACTGGTCTTACCTCTATCTTTTACAAAAGCAGAACTCCTACTGGTAGGGGTGGGCGTTAAAGCAAAAAATGAAATTAAAAAGCACCATGAAAGTAGTCCATGAGACTTCTTCTAAAGCCATGCAGTAGGTTTGTGTGAGGAACAGTGAAATTTATGATGTTATTTAATTCAAAGAAAAAGTATTTGAAAATCCTATGAAGCATTGTGAATGACATAATCAAAACAATGGATAAATATAAAACAACTGACTTAAAGATATTGATTGTATTTAAAACAATATATATTTGATATACATTTATAGCAAAATACGCATTTGAAAGAATACAGCACCTGACTTTGTCTATTACTTTTTGCAGAATCATGAGTAGTGTAGTTTTGACCAGCAACTCCCATGTTAAACATGATTATTTAAAAAAATAAGTTGAAATAATGTGGGCTGATGGCTTCAACAGTAGCTCTGTCTTTAATAGTTCAGAAGTGATTGTTCAAAATCAATTTCCCTGTTAAGAAAATAAATGGGATCTTTTTCCTGGCAGTTGCCCTCTATTAAAAATGCACACTTTTAGATGAGTTGAGCCACTTTTGATGCCCATTGCGATGCAACAAGTAATTAATCAATTAAAAATCTATTAAAGTCTCCTCAGCATTGCTTTTATTCATTCAAACAAAAATCAACTAAAAGCAGTTCTGAAGTAAACTTTTTATAAACCCAGTTTGACATTTTGGATGAAGTGTAGCGTCCTTTTTAGTGGCACTTACTGGCTATAAATAGTCAGTTCATCTAGATGTCATTTAATATTCACTGTAGTAATTCACACAATCTGATTGTTTCTTGCCATGGTTGAAGACAAACTTTTAGCAAATCTTGAGTTAGCAACAGTAACTTCCCTTCTTTCCTTCCTAATGTAATGTGATTTGGCACATTTCTTTTTTACCATGCGGCAGCGTTTAACACAATACTCTATTTCTGCAGTTGACCATTTCTACCAGTGTAGCGTTCCGACAGCTGTTATTGCCCACCCCTACTGACAGGCTTTCATAAACCCAAAAGCGATGCTGAACATCTGCCATTTTTGGCTCCTAAATAGCTTATTGAACAAACATTGGTTGCATGTCTGTCTCGTCTTGCAGTGGTTCTGTGATTGTGGTAATTTTGTTTGTACTGTTTCGAAGCTTGTGATTGATATGGATGTGTCCCACTTACGGTTTTATGCTATGCCTGATTTCCTCATTCACTTGCCCCAAATAGGAAATTGCATCACAGTCGTGGTTTGTATTCATTTTATCCCTGTTTCTCTATTCAACGGTCTGTGCTGTTGTTTTTGTGTTGGTTTTTATTTGTTTGTTTGATATTTCATAAGGAGCTTGAGTGCTGTTGTGGAAATGAAATCATCTCCCACCGCTGACCATATTTTTGTTCCCCTCCAGATCCAGCGCATCCCGCTCTGAAGTGGACCCCGTGCCAATACAATCCCACTAATTCCTTCTTCTCTTTCTGTCTCCCAACTCCTCGCTGCAGATTAAGGTGGTGAACGCATTCCGTAGCTCCCTATACGAGGGCCTAGAGAAGCCAGAATCAAGAAGCTCCATCCATAACTTCATGTCCCACCCTGAGTTTGTACCCCTCTCCGAGGAGGAATCCCGCATCCCCACGATAGACGAGGGTTGTGTAGAGATTGAGCACCTCCCCTCCTCTTCCAGAAACGGAGGTGGCGGCGAACCCCCGGGCCGCTCTCTTCACAGCCATGAATTCTCCGTGTGAACTTCCCATCGTTCTCCTGCCCCGAAATCATCGTTTTTTTTTTGTTGTTTTGTTTTGTTTGTTCTGTTTTTAAAACCTGTGCACCACTCCTCCGGTGGAGCTCTGCTGATACACATCTGAGAGACAGCAGCACCTACAGCGGCCGATGGGGCGACTACGATCCCTTTCTCCTCTCCTCCTTCCTCCCCACCCCTCTGCCCCTCTCGACTTGCACTGTGTCGGCAGCAGCAGCAGCGCTCTGTAAGTACATGCGGCTGTGCTGCAGCCCATGTGACGCATGGCCTAATTTACACACTAGAGGGCGATGCTGCAGCAAACGCCCTCTCTCAGCCTGTCACTGGCATTTTTATCTCTTCTACAGTTGTGATTTTTTTCATTTTTATATTGTCACGTCTCTGGTCTTGTGTAATGCTGTAATCATTTTTGTTATTTGTCCCAGGACTCTGTCACATAGTTATTTTGTTGTTGTTTTTTTTGTTGTTTTTTTTTGCTGGTACAGCCGATTATATTGATGCACTCAGTTGCTATTTGAATAGATTTCTCTCCCTTTCTACTCTACCTTAATTTGCTCTGTTTTAAGGTGGTATGAAAAACATGGCAGTGAAGCTACCCATGTTGTTTTAGTTTTTTAAATGATTTTATACTCTAATGGACGTTTTAAGTGGTTCAGACACTACATTCATGTCATGTGTTCAGACATTGTCACTTATGATGCTGTTAGGCTCATTTTGGGTGTTCTGTCACTTTATATGTACAGATGTAAGGCTGCTATAGTGAACGTTAGCAGAATAAAAGACTATAATAAACTAAACTTATTGGATAGCTGAGTTAAGAATACCTGATTGGCTCTTAAGGGGGCAGGGAGGGTCATCCTACACATCATCTCATCAAAATCACACCCATTGGGCATCTCTAGTCTCTTGTTAATGCTCAATTGCCTCAAAACGAATGCCCAGCTAATTGACCAAGTACTTTATCGAAGGTACAGCACCTCATCATAGTGTGCATGTATCTGTCTTTAGGTTCATCTGTGTCTGATTGTATGGGAATGGGAATTGTATTACTAACCTTTATGGGATATAACAACTAATGAATAGGATTTTCTTTTTTTTTTTTGTTTCCTCTTTAGAAAAGAATGTGATAGAGGTGGTTCTATATGTGTGTACTTTCAAATCCAGTCTTTTTCTCACCTCAGCTCTGCAGTTAGGTGTTCTCCTTGTTATCTAACATCAGGCTGTGCTCCACATAAGCTCCAAGTTACTCAGACGGCACTGGTAGAGCTCCAAAATCCCATCCCTGAACTTAGCCTGTGAGGGTAAGGATACTGCAAATAGTAAGCATGCTTTTGCTATTTAACAAAAGAAAAAGAAAGAAAGAAAACACTTTAACACCCAATAACATGCAGCAAGGGTCTCTGTTGGATCCTGTGAGCTCTGTTGGATCCTGTGAGCTCTGTTGAAACCTGGATGACAAACTAGATTGGACTGTTTTCATAAGAGTGCGGCCTCAACGACATGTGCTTTTTATTAGCCGAAACATACTACTGCCATAGACCGACCTTCCGCTCATACCAATCTAGGTTCGATGGATTCCTCAAATTACACCTTTTTCTACTTGCTCAGAGCCATATTTTATAGATTGTTTTTTATATCCCATTGTTTTTGCAGTTTATTTTGTATTTCCAACCAAATTAGAAAAACACACAGAGAGTCACTGCCTAAAGACAAAAGGAAAAAAAAAAACTAGATGGACCACTTTAATGTTTACGGAAAAGTTCCACAGCAGTCATCTGATGCTGCACTTCCCCCTACTGGCAGTTTTTGTTATTTCGCTTAAGTGGAACATGGTATGTTATTGTGGGGAAGCATCCATGAATTTCATATAAAACTCAATGTTTTGTTCCTTTTTTACAATTGTTCTGTATTTTTATATTAAGTACTTTTTAATATTTTGGGAAAATATATAAATATAGGTGTATAGGCCAGAGATTTTGGTGACATGACAAATTACCAAAATAAGCAGTTGAGTACATATTTCAGTTATATATATAAAAATATTTATGCCACGTTTGTAACCACATGCGGTTTCAGATTTAATGTCCGAGCTGAGAAAGTTAAGTGTTTACTGTAAAGTCAAGGGGTCTGGTCGAGTTGTCAACAGAAGAGTGAGCATTTAATGGCCTTATCCCGAATAGTGTACTCCAAACCTGCAGCCCCAGATAGATATGTGTAAAATATTATGATTTGCCACCTAATTAGAATCTGTTGGATTACAGTGGGAAATGTTAATTAGAGGTTTTGAGGTTTTCGTGCTCAACTTCTATGTTCTTTTAGACTGATAAAGCATAATTTATTTTCTGTGAGACTTCTGTATCACCCATTAATAAAGTGGCAAAGTGTCGGCTATGGAAAATAGAGATTATTACAGTACGTATTCTCTGTGTTGTCATCATTTAACTTTGATTTGTCTTTGTGAAAACATTTTTGTCATACGCAGCTCTGGATATAAATGAAGCATACATACGGTATGTTACATGAAAGTACAAATGTATTTGACTTGATGTGGAAGCAGTCGAACAGTTTCCAGATAGAGCTTTATATAAATTCTGCCAAAGTGTTGCTTTGTACAGACTTATGTCTTTGTTCTTGTTCATTTGGAATAACTTATAACTGGATTTCATCCATATTTGGATATTTCTTTCCCATGAGGATCTAAAATATGCTCCACTCGCTTCTATTTTTTTCATTACTTGATCAGAATGGATGCAGAAAAAGGGGGAGACGATCAAAGCCATTGTCTTTCATTTTCTTTCCTAGTTCCCTTTAATAGCTCTTTAGAACAATTTCTGTTACTGCACATGTTTTTCTCTCTCGCATTGTGTAAACTGAGAATCGCTTCAAGGTGTTGTGCAATAACTTTGAATTTTAACGCATTACTACTCTACTGAAATTGTCTGACAATTCTTGTTTGCTTGGTTGGGGACGGGAGGAAATGATACACCACAGCTGTAAATAAAAGATTGTTTTAAAACTGGAATATAACATTAAGTTATAACCACTTAGTTTGCATATGTTTAGTCCATTTACATCTGATGTTGAGTGAAAAGAAAATTGTATTTGGCTGCGGGGAAAGCAGTCAATAGAACATCTGATTTCTGTAATTAATATGAAACACAGTAATATATACTGGTGTTATTTTTGTATAAACATAATATCATCGATGTGGCATGCATTACTTATAAACAAATTGGTGGTTCAAAGCAATATGTACAACCTGGTGCGATTGGTATTTTTAGTGTCCTGTGTAGCTTAAACCACGCTGTATACTTGGGTGGGGGTGGGGTGGGGGGACTGCATTGGGGAAAAAAATCGTAATTGTTCAATATATGTGTTTAATGTTCTGCATGATTACATATGGAATGAGGCGTCCCCAAATGTTTACTTGTTTCCAGAATGAATGTGACACAAACACGCACTCACACATCATAGACTCTGCGAAGGAAACACACACTGACTCGATGCTGTTTTAGGGAAGAACGTTCCGTACCGAGGAGATGAAAGCATCTCGTTTCTTGTCTAGGCATCAGGAGAGCGCACTACTCCATTAAATTTCCTAATTACTGGGGCGTAGGAATTGGGGAATGACTGCCAGAGTATGTGATTGAACAATCTCTGGTCTTTTTACCAGTTACGCTTCGCTCTCGCTTTGTTTTGTTACTTTTATAGCCATAAGCAGTGGCTGTCGATTGAGCTACTTAATTTTAGAGTGGTACGAGCTTTGATGTTCCATCACCTTATTGTGTGGGTTACCGACTCCATCCAGACAGCTCCCTCTCATCCATGCATGACCCATCAAAGATGAAAGACGCTAGCACAGTAAAGCTGAAGAACTTGCGTTCTCAAGGTAGGCAACAGTCGTACTTGAGTTCCCATCTCACTTTCCTGAAATGCACTGATTCCCTTTACTCTGTTTATTCCTACACTTTTCCTCTATTTGAGGGCTTTGAGAGAGAGAGAGCATTGTTTAATAAACTCGTACAAGTTAGGTTTAGTTATTTCCATTAGCCAATGAATGTGTAGTCTTCAATCCAAAAACGCAGCTGTCTTTTTTTTTTTGTTACTGCATGTGAAATACACTCTTAAAATTAGGTTATTGGCATCTATGGTTCCATAACGTCCATGGAACCTTTCCATTCCATTATGATTATTAAAATGTTCTTCATACTAAGGCCGTTCACATAGAATGCGTCCGTTCCACCACACTAAATCCCATTGTTTTTGTGTGTAAACTTGCTAGATGGTGTTCTAAAAATGCAGTGCTCAAGTTAAAGTAAGGGCCGGGTTCAACTTTTTTTTAAAACTACGCCTTTCATTTTCACCATTCCACTGCATGTGTCTCACATTTTTCAGAGCTAAAACGCATTCTGTGTGAATGGCCTCTACAGAAGAAAATACTTATTTTGAGAACAGCTCACTGAACGGTTCTTCAGGAAACCCAAATTGGTGGTTCTATGGTAATCACTATGAAAACCCCCCTTTGGAACCATTATTTTTAAGAGTTTAGTTTAAAGCACATCATTACCATTTATTCTCATCATAAGCAGAATCATGTCATTCAAACTAGGTTTCTGTGTTACTTTTACAACAAGATCTCTTTGAAGGACAAGGGCTTTGCTTAGCGAGGGATAACGTGTTGGAAAAAATCTGTTTACAGTCACTTTACAGATACAGAAATGTAGTGTTTTGTGATTATTTTTTTTTACGTCTCTAGGATCACAGAAGTGCCAATGGACCACATGGACAACCTGCACCACTGTGTCTGATAGATTTAGTCCTGAGTAATTGATTGAAAATGAGAAAACTGTGTCTTTGATCATGGGTTTTGGGAAAGTGTGGAGGCCTTAATCGATTCCAAATGAAAGTGAATATGTTTTGCATTTATTTTGCATAATTGAATTGAAAATGTCGACTGGTGGATCTAAAAACCCCAATGTGTCCCAGTGTCATGTTTGTGTTTACAGTCTCTATAAGATGCCAGAGAATATGTGCTCACCTAATGTAATGTAGTTTTAAGGGCTATAAGGTGACAGTAGGGGGATATACACTGTTACCGAATCTGTGTCTAATGATAAGAAGTTGACTCAAAATGTTCTTGTCGGAAAGTAGTGTACACTTACTTGGTTTAAAGTGTGAGTTGAGCTCATTTTGAATCATGCTAAATTCATGTAAAGTTGACCCAGCTGTGTCAATCTTAATGCTGCATGAATGGGAAAAATCACCATAAGCAGCTGAATTACCATTTCATTAATTGTCAATGCGCATTTGGAGTAAATAGTTGAGTATGTGTTTTGGATTCAGACAACAAAGTGTGTGTGTGTGCTAGAGGAGATCTTGATTCTTGATCTGACAGTCACGAACGGTGTCTTCAGTCAGTGTGTGTTTTAATTGGTGAAAAAAAATCCAGATTTTCTTGAGCCCCTCTTTCATTTAGCTTTTGTGAGAATCGTTATCATGCTGAAATGTCAGTCCTGCTTGCTTCGAACTATGCAACAGATTCATTGGATTAAAATATGATGAATTATTTATTCTCTTAGCTGTCATAACAACGCTCTCTCTCGCTCTCTCTTTTCCTTACTCTGTTTCTCTCTCTGTACGCTTGCTTTCTTTTGTCGAAGTGAATTCAGTCATGCCCATATTTCATTATTTATACTAACGCAAGTGTATTATCTATGTAATGTATGTGTGTGATGTGCACACATTCAAGTTGTCTTTACTTTTTTGTAATATATGATGATGTGGAATGCCTTGTTCTTTATGTCCTGTCGTTTAAATCTAACAGAACAAAAATGAAAAAGAAAAAAAAGGATAATCAAGCAATTGAAGTCAAAGTTATTATATAAACTATATATACAAATCTATATATAAATAAAGCCATTAGAATTTGAAATACAATGAGGCTCATGTCCTGGTTTCTTGTGATTTCTTGTTTCGTTTTTCTTTGGAAAACATTCAGTTTGTTAAAGGAAGAAAGCTAGGCAAAGGTGCCGTGATAATATATTTAGAAAACTTCAGAAGAGTGTTTTGTCTGACTTCCTAACAATGCACATAGGACATCTATCGTAGGCCTATGTAGCCTATATGTATGATGTAGTAGTAGTATTTAAAAAAAAAAATGAGGGAATGCCCCCCTTAATAACAATGTGTGTTTACTTTTAAAATGTTGATTAATTTTTTTTCCCAAATTGCATTGACTGCTTTAAAATATTTCAGGAGTTTATTAGGACACATGCTTATTCAATAACTGTTTTATTTCCTATTTGGGTTTATGTATATGCTTTATTTTTTTAGATTCCCCCCAAGTCATTTAGATGCCAGTGTTTCCTGTCATAGCTATGCAAGGATTTGATTTCAAAAACAGTATCAAAACTATTAAACTATATCTTATGATTTTAAATCTGTATTTAACCTCCGAGATCTCAAAGTAGAAAGAGGTGCTAAATGCCTTTTTTATTTTATTTGTATTTATTTTTTTGTGGTGGTGGTTGTGATTTTAAAATTAAAATATTATAATCTTAATTTTGAAAGGATTTGAAAGTCTGACAATAATAATTGTTGAGTACTGGTAACCCTGCCTGGTTTAAATGAAAATGATTAAAGGGTTAGTTCACCCAAAAATGAAAATTAGGCTGTTTTACTCACCCCCGAGGCATCCTAGGTGTATATGACTTTCTTCTTTCAGACGAATCCAGTCGGAGTTATATTAAAAATTGTCCTAGCTAGGGATATTCATTTTAACCGGTTAACCGACGGTAAGAATTTTGACCGATTAATACAATCCATTAAACAATTTAAAAGTCATTTAATTGTTTATTTTTTCAGTAATTTATCAAAATATTTAAAATGGTTTGCTGCGTGGTTAAAGCTGCAGTCCATAAGTTTTGCCTCTTTGTCGCCATCTCTGTTTGAAAACCTGGAATTGCAGCTGTGTGCGGAATTATCTTCCTTGCGTGGGTTGTGAGTGGGCCAGGCTCCTGCACTGATGAATCTAATGTTCTGAAGAGTATGTGCGGCAGTCGGTCACCCCACCGGTGTGGATATTTACTGTACTTCGCAATCACAGATTCTAGCCTAGGTCTTGGAATATGACCCAAATACGAATTTTCACCATATATTGCCATCTGAACAAGTAAGTAACAAGTCTGCCACGTTTGTTCTGACCAACTGAGGAAAAAAGCATTACCATATATCTCGCTACCAATGGTGATTAAATCAAATATTGATTTCGGATCATTTTTAACCAAAAAAAAAAAAAGTTATGGACTGCAGCTTTAAAATACGCTATGCATATTAAAATGTTTTTTAACAACAACAAGTGTCTATAAGTCGCATTTTATTATTTCATCCAGAAATAGACCTAATGCCAACGTGAAATGTTTACAATCATTATAATAATCAAAGTTTATTATAATGGGAAGTAGTGGCCTAATGGTTAGAGAGTCAGACTCTTAACCCAAAGGTTGCGGGTTCGAGTCTTGTACCGGCACATACTTGGCCACATGTCACGTCACTTTCACTTTTCATAAACACTGTAAACATAACTAGTGTTAGTTCCCCTCACTCCACAACAAATCCTTTCAATTAACAGTATTTAGAAAATAATTAAAAATATAAGAAGCTATAGCAATATAAATTACAAGCCAAACCAAATTAATTTAGGTTAAAACGAAACTGAAACCAACGTTGGGTCTCTCATTCCACACAAAATCAAATGTTTCCGTATTTGCATTAGTATTTATTATGTACTTCACTCCAGTTCCAATATCCACTTAAAACAAAATGTTTTACATCACGGCGGTACTGTGATCACACTTAACATTAACGGCTTAACAGATTTTACTACATATTTTTTTACTACATATTTTTTTTTACTACATAGTTTTGTTTCCATATGTTTGACTGACTGTATTTTATTATGATAATGAACAGGCTGCATTGTCAAGGTAGCAATGCTTAACTGTGTGCGCATGCGGCGCCCGCTGCTAGTGTGAATGGGGCTTAACAGTTGAAAACATTAGAAATGTATAAAAGTAATCATAATAAAAGTAATAAAATGTCAGATTGAATCACATTTTAAATAGGGTGATTTGTAATGCATAACCTATTAAATTTCAAAAGTAACCTTCCCAACACTGCTTAATACATAATACACCAGAAAACGTATAAAACATTAAAACAAGGATGCCCAGTAGGCTTGTATTTATTTCTGAGGATGGTTAATGGGAATTGTAGTAAAGGTCATTATAGCGCCGCCGTTAGACACAAAACAGGAACTGCGTAATGTCTGGCAACCCCGATGACGACATACACCACGTCAACTTCAACTGACTGCAGCCGTTCAAACAAACCCACACGCCTCTCCCTTTCTTTACGCAAATTCTGATTCTTTAACAACTGGAAACCATGTAATCGTGCACAGATAACACGGTGAGTGTGAATGCACTACCAGCACGATCACGCCAGGTCTAGTTTAAACATTAACTGCTCTTTTGCTTCTAAGTGTAGAACGCTGATAGCTCGCGCACGTTAGCCTAGCATCCTTGGTTCAACCTCGGAGAATTTAAATTAATCCAGCCAACTATCACAATTTACCTTATCCAAATGCAAGAACTAGGATAATGGTAAGTAAAGTCATTTTCGTCTCCAACGTGTCCTGTGCGCGTGAAATGGTATACAAATGATTGTTTTTGTGTAACGTTAGTTAGCTGACGGCTACATTATGACGCCCTCAGGAAAATACATTAGCTTTATTTGTCTTTTTTTTTTTTTTACCATAGTTAACACTCGAGTGCACTGTATATATATTATTAACATGCATTTTATTTCTATTGAGCTGTCAATCTCGATCTGAACGACATCTATGATGTCCAGAAATGCTGTCTAGTTAGACAGCTCACTAGGTTTTGAAAGACAGCCCTTTGTGGGTATAAATAAAACAGACGTGGCGTTGGCGTTGTTCTGAATATAAATGTTTCCTCACAGTTCTCAAATCAATCATGACCTCATTGTCATCATCATCATCTCAGTTAACGGGGTCAAGCTCTTCATGCAGGACTCTTCCAGGGGAAGGGACTCAGGTGAGCAATATATGCATTTTTACTATATATTGATTCATTTCATGTAGTTAATTTACCCCTGTAAAGCCTGACGTATGAAACGATAAAAATAAAAATATTTTTTGTTGTTGTTTTAAGAAGTGGAACTGTTTGTTGAACATAAAAAATATATTTCTAAAACGTTGATGCACGTGTTTTGTGTCTTATTTGATACATCAGGCCTAGGTAGTAAGATAGGAGCTCTTACTCATTAAAAAAACACCGTTTTATTCAGAGGCGATTTAAAATATGCGATTTGGGTGGATTCAGTTAGTAAGATGAAATTCTGATAGCTTGTGATGTAAACCAATGAGACTTTAATGCATATAAAATGCATTTAATTATCCGTTGTCTCAATGTCTTTCTAATAATATGACTTAAGATGCTATTTAAATTATCTTAATTGTGGGGGCAAGCATATAATGCAATATAATGTTTATTGAGTGATGAACAAATAAACATTCCTCACAAGCCTGTTATATCATATTTGGTATTTACATTTTAACATGATTTTTTAAATAAATAAATATGTATGGATAATTCAGTATACCAGTCAGTAAAAGTTGCTTCAATCCGTACATGTTTATCAACCCTCTACATTGCGAGTAAATCACTCGCATATGCGACTAAATCTTCACTCTGGCGACTAAACGATGTATAATATTAGCCAATTGCTAATAAATTCTCAGATTTTACTCGCCAGTGTGTGAGTTGGAGGCTAAGTATAAGTTTAGCCTAGATATATTTACACTCGCCGAACACTCTGACTGAGCGTTTCAGAGTTTCGCTCTCCGTCAAGCGATCTGTGCTATTTTTCAATTAATCTCGATGGATGCGCAGTGTACCTGTATTTGACGTACCGTAAACTCTAGTGTGAAGGCGCACGACTTGCTGTTGTGTGCTGGGAGCACTGTTTCTCACACACACGCAAAGAAAGAGAGAGAGAGAGAGAGAGAGCGAGAGAGTCACATTGTATGGAGCTGACGCGCTACATGTAAATGATATTCTTTGTTGTATTTTTCTGTAAAAATAACAGGCGATTCAATTGCCAAGGTGTTCGTAGAGGGCTGTTTATTTTAAAATATTACTACCAAGTTATTCTTACATTTACTTTATACAATTTCAAGATTATGAACAAGATTTCATAGCTGAAAGTGGACATTTTTACACTTACACTATAAAAGGCCTTTTACTTACTAAAAAAGTATATATCTAAAAAAAGTAATTATCAATCATAGGGCGTGTACGTGTAGTAGGTTGTGTGCAACAGAAATTGAAGCAAAGTTTTGATTATTTTATAATTTATAGGCCTTAGTTCATGTATCAGATATGATAAAGTAGGCTTCATACTGTAAAACGTGTGTTTTTGATTCTGCAGGTCCACCCCAGAGCTCCTCTGCTGCAGATCCTGAGAGTTGCAGGTGCTCGGGAGGAGGTGTTTACCCTGAAGGAGGTGAGGAGTGTTTGAGCTGACCTCTGCTTATTGACGCATGCTTTGGATAAGATTTTGAACAGCTTGATAAGGTACATTTAATAATGGCAGTGTTTTTAATTAGGTTATGCACTACCTGGGTCAGTACATCATGATGAAGGAGCTGTATGACAAACAGAGACAGCACATTGTCCACTGTCAAGATGACCCACTTGGAGAGCTATTGGAAGTGGGGAGCTTTTCTGTTAAGAACCCCAGGTGAGCTCATAACTACCAGAAAGGAGATTTAAATGGCAGAGAAAACAAAAAGATGTCTCTCATTTGTGTCTGTTTTTTCAGTTGTTGACAATATCTAGACAGCTAGTTGTTTGGATGATGACCAGTATAAAACACACACACATTTTTACTTAAATTGCAGTCAAATACAGCTGAAAATGTACATTATCAACTGATAAGTTATTAGTATGTTTCCAAATTGACACAAGGGGGCGCTAACATTCATTTTCGGTAGAAGAGAGAAAGTCATGCAAGTTTAGAACAACATGAGAGTGAGTAAATGGTGACAGAGTGGTCTTTTTGGATGAATGACCCCTTTAACAGCTAACTCTGACAGGGTGTCCGCGGGTCCTTAAAAAGTCTTAAAATGTCTTAAATTCGGATACGATGGGTCTTAAATATTTTTGGTCTCATTACCGCTAAAATATCTTCAGTCTGTGACGGACCTAATGACTTTACAATCATTGGACAGACCAAAGATGTTTTCTTCCCCGCTGAGGCTCACTCTGTTTGTCTCGAGACTTCAGAACAAATGAGCATGACACACAAACTCAGAAGAAACGCACTGAGGTAAAAATTAAAAATGTTTAGTTTATTCATAACATGATATAGTTAAATAACACCATGACAAGTGAGCTATTTTGCTCAATATTCTCACAACGCAAAAAAAACAAACATTCAAAACACCTACACAGTGCACGCATTACGTGAAGTCTAGTGCACATGCGCATTTGCAGTGCGCTCTGCCTGATCACTGCATGATTCAGTCTATTAAAATACAATCAGAATGATCACAAATTCAAGACATGGGGCAGTATTAAAAAGGTCTTAAGTCTTAAATTTAACTCGTTCAAGTCTGCAGAAACCCTGTCTGAATACCTTGAGATAATTAACATGTATCAGGTATTTACGTCTTTCTTTTCTGCCTTTCATAGCCCTGTGTATGAGATGTTGAAGAGGAATTTGTTTATGTTGAATAATTCGGGTAAGTCCATTCTAATTGTTGTTGAATTTGATCTCCCAAAGATGCATATTTTGAATGACTTGTCATGCTGTCATTTAGCCCTTTTACTCTCTTGCTTTCTTTCATTTTGATTAGCCCCACCTTTCATTTTAAGGTGTGTGTATGTATGTATGTCTGAATGTGATGTGTGCTACAGTGGGTATGTAAACACTTTTTTTTTTTTTTTGTTTTTCCACCTAACTTTTTAAATTGTATTATCAGGTTAGTGTACTGTGCAATCTTCATACAGAATCTTGACTTCACGTTAAATACTTGACTAGGTTAAATTAAAAGATTAAATAATAAAACTAATATTAATATTTATTAG
Organism: Sinocyclocheilus anshuiensis; assembly: GCF_001515605.1. Classification (NCBI taxonomy): domain Eukaryota; kingdom Metazoa; phylum Chordata; class Actinopteri; order Cypriniformes; family Cyprinidae; genus Sinocyclocheilus; species Sinocyclocheilus anshuiensis. Next base: position 555,392 of record NW_015548296.1, read on the forward strand.
AAACACCATTTTCCACCACAGATTCAGGCATTACGTTTGGGCCAAGTGTGCTTGAGGTGTGCTTGGTGAATAAAGGGCTGTTTTTTTTCTTTTGTTTGTTTTGTTACTGTGTCTTATTTGAAATACAGATGCAGCAAAGAATCTTTCAGTCGGCAAGGATTCTAATGAGTCTCCAAGTGAAGATCCTGGTCAGGTAAAACTAAAGCATGGTGCAGAGGAGAAACAGTGTCTGCTACTCCTCTTCATGGCAAACAATTGATCAGAAAATCAAATAAATCCTGATCATGATAAATCTAATTTATTGATTAATTCTGTTACTTGTGATTTCTTTGTAAATGAAAGGCTGACAAAAGTGCTTTGTGCATGGCATTTTGAGTACAAAATGTACCGTATTGACCCGAATATAAGACGATGTTTTTTTTCTTGGAAATACAGTGGGTACGGAAAGTATTCAGACCCCCTTAAATTTTTCACTCTTTGTTATATTGCAGCCATTTGCTAAAATCATTTAAGTTAATTTTTTTTCCTCATTAATGTACACACAGCACCCCATATTGACAGAAAAACACAGAATTGTTGACATTTTTGCAGATTTATTAAAAAAGAAAAACTGAAATATCACATGGTCCTAAGTATTCAGACCCTTTGCTGTGACACTCATATATTTAACTCAGGTGCTGTCCATTTCTTCTGATCATCCTTGAGATGGTTCTACACCTTCATTTGAGTCCAGCTGTGTTTGATTATACTGATTGGACTTGATTAGGAAAGCCACACACCTGTCTATATAAGACCTTACAGCTCACAGTGCATGTCAGAGCAAATGAGAATCATGAGGTCAAAGGAACTGCCTGAAGAGCTCAGAGACAGAATTGTGGCAAGGCACAGATCTGGCCAAGGTTATAGGAAAAATATGCAATATGAAAATAATTGAAGACAAAATGTGTTTTACTGAGAAAAAACAAGATTTGATTTTTAAAAAGCCTTTTTCCAAAAGGTACATCTGGAAAAAGGGGGGTCGTCTTATAATCAGGGTCGTCTTATATTCGGGCCAATACGGTATTGTACTTTTTTTATATATATATATATATGATTTAGGTCATTAAGCATACAATACTTACAACCTTTTACATTTGTCAGCTTTTTCCATTTTTTTAATGTGTGCTCTAATCAATGTTGCTTTAATGCCCATAATTGTCTTCTCAAGCTTTCACATCTTTTCTTTACATTGTAGTTGCTCAGACTTTTGCTACAATGCAATTTTTGTGTGTAGAATTGCATCATGATCAGTAGCCTGTTTGCCACGAAGGGGAGGGCGGCAGCTGTCTCCGCCAGCCGTATCTGTACAGAGTGGCACCGTCTCTGTACTTCCCCACGGCCGGCTTGGTCTGGTGGTCCTTCCGGAGAAGCCACCAGCATGGGCCTGGCTGCTGGGGGACAGAGTACCTGTCTCTGTTTGTCGCTCAGAGTTTCCTTCTCTGCGTCGTTGGTTCTTTCAGAAGGACTGCAGCTTCCTTCTCAGTTCACTGGCCCTTTTCTCCCCTTTCCCCTCTGTCATACACCCATCCACATTTAACACCATTGGCATGACGGTTTACGGTTGTGAGTTGGCGGAATTAAGTTAGGTGGAGTTGGGAAAAGCAGTCTGGGAGGAGGTGCCTGGTACTGTCATGCGTTTGTGCTAATTTGTGCTAGACTTTAAATAGAAAGGCTTTGAGTGATTTATGCTAATAATATGAACTTTAAAAGGTGTTATTTTGGATTTACTTTTTTTACTAGTAATTAGGGCTGGGCGATATATCGAATATTAGCGATAATATCGCAATCATTTTGACGACGATGTAAAATTAGAAAATATCGTGAATATAGAATATTTCAAATTCAAGCATACTTTCCCAAAAGAACATGCCGAACGCCCAAAAAAGGAGACATGTTAATGCGGACTGCTTTCATGAGTGCGGTTGCCAGATATCAATAGTTCAAATCCCCGAATCAGAGCTTCGCTGTTACAAGCATACATTTTCTGCCCAGTGTTTTGCTTATTTTAAGCAATCTGGCAACCATGCGCTGAAATTCTGAAATGATCTGAAAACACCAACAAACAAGCTGGAGTTTAGCGATCTAAATGAAAGTGTCACTCAACCAGTCTGTGTTCTGTTATGAGATCTCGACTATATTGTTTGCGATTGTGATCGCCGAATAAATGCATTTACTCAACTGCTGTTGTTTGAATAGAGAAACATAGGCTATGGCAATTTGGCATTACTATTAGGAATTCCACTGTTATAATATTTTTCATTTGTTTTACCGGTTTTCATAATATAGACAGAGAGAGTGCATAAGTCTTTGGTATTAATTTTTATATATATATATATATATATAGAGACAGTTGACAGACTTGTGTTCTTAGCTAAAAACTTGTTAAAAAAACATATCCCAGTTTAATTATTTCCCCCAGTTGCACAGTGTAAATTGTGAATTGCATGCACCAATAAAATTGACAGAATGCACTTTCTGTACTTGTTTTGCGCTACTTCAGTTACATATACATGTTAATTTAATAAAAAGCAGTAAGTTATCACTTGGTCTAGATTTTTTTTAACTGCTTAAATTTGCACTAAACATTTTGTATTTACTTTGTAACAATAACTTCTATCTAAATTGTTTTTGTTGTTTTTTAGAATGGGGGCAAAAGAAATTCATGTTTTTATTATTAAAAGCAAATGCAAACATATCGAGATATATATTGAATATTGTAAAAATTGACAATATCGAGATATAATTTTTTTTTATATATCGCCCAGCCCTACTAGTAATTACACATTGGTGAGATGTAATTTAGATAGGTGTCTACTTGATTGTTGCTACTTTATTTGCATTTACAGCTGCAGCAGTGTCTAATATCTCCATCATTTGTGACCCATTCTAAGCAACCTTTTTAGAAACGTCCTATTTTTTTCCCCCTCCCACAACTTGTGAGAACTTGGCCTTTTGTTGCCACACACACGGGCGTCTGCTGTGAAGGAACTGCTGTCCTACCGAGTGTCATGTCATTACTGTATGCTGATTCGATTTTTCCCTTACCGTGTAGGTTTCCAGTGGGTTGATTAGCTCTGGACAGGCTCTCATTGCTGGTAGTTCCAGCACTGGTGCAACGCAGAGCTGCTCGCAACGCAGGCCACGCGATCCTGATGAAGGTCAGCATGAATCACCAAACACACTTTAGACAATGTAATCAATATTATCATTATCCATCAATTTTTCCATTGTAATATGTAATTTAAGATCAGATATTGATCTTACAGACTCCTCAGACGGCTTGCCCAGGTCTGCTTGCAAACGGGCAAAATTGGATGTTACTCTGGAAGAGTCGGACCTTTCTGGGTTGCCTTGGTGGTTTCTGGGTAACCTGCGAAATAATTACACTCGCCGGAGCAACGGTTCAACGGATATTCACACCAATCAAGTAAGAGGGCACGATAACCAGAACATAATTAATATGGTTATTTTCATGAAGAAAAACAAGAATTAAAAAATAAAATAAAAGTCTTAATGGAGTTTAGTCATTGTAGTGAGACTGTCACACAACTAGACTGAGGGAACAGCTCTCTCCCGGACAGGACGAGGACACGGCCATTGTTTCTGACACCACAGATGATCTTTGGTTCCTGAATGAGGCAGAAAGCGAGCAAGTTAGTGTGGATATGAAGGAGGCAGTGCTGGAGCAGGGAAGTGACGCGGAGTCCCCACATGAAGAAGAGGAGACCGGGAAAGATAGTAAAGATGACAGGAAGGTAATGTTGTTTTTTCTTTATTGACTGTTTTGTTTTAACATTATTGAGTCATCATAACCAGCTAAATGCAATTCATTTTCACTATCAGATGCAGGAAGATCGGGATGATGACTCTCAGTGTTTAAGTGATGACACTGATACTGAGATCTCCACACAGGTATGCGTATAAGAAAAATAGTACTTTTGCTGTTCTTTATTAATGATCAACCGTTTTTAAATGATTTTTAAATGGCCAATGCCGATACTGACCTACCTACTTAAGGGAATAGTTCACCCAAAAATGAAAATTCTGTCATTAATTACTCACCCTCATGTCGTTCCAAACCTGTAAGACCTTCGTTCATCTTCGGAACACAAATTAAGATATTTTTGATGAATTCCGAGAGCTCTCTGACCCTCCCATAGAAAGCAAGGATACCACGATCAAGGTCCAGAAGCGTAGCAAGGGCATCGTTAAAAGAATCCATGTGACATCAGTGGTTCAACCGTAGTTTTACAAAGCTACGAGAATACTTTTTCTGTGCAAAGAAAGCAAAAATAACGACTTTATTCAACAATTTGTCTCCTCCGCATCACCCTGGTGCCATTTTGGAGAGTATACACTGAACGTAAACAACGTATGCTGTTCTGTGTCAGCAGCGCCACACGGATACGTTGTTTACGCTTTGATCTGAACGAAAACAACGTTTCCGCGCGGTGCTGCATACGTTCTTTACATTCGGTGGATACTCTCCAAAATGGCGCCAGGGTGACACGGAGGAGACGAATTGTTGAATAAAGTCGTTACTTTTGTTTTCTTTGCACAGAAAAAGTATTCTCGTAGCTTCGTAAAATTGGGGTTGAACCACTTATGTCACATGGATTATTTTAACAATGTCCTTGCTATGTTTCTGGACCTTGATCGTGGTAGTATCCTTCCTGTCTATGGGAGGGTCAGAGAGCTCTCGGAATTCATCAAAAATATCTTAATTTGTGTTCCGAAGATGAACGAAGGTCTTACAGGTTTGGAACGACATGAGGGTGAGTAATTAATGACAGAATTTTTAATTTTTGGGTAGTGATGTTTCGTTCGTGAACGAATCGTTCTTTTTGAACGAATCTTTTAGGTGAACGAATCGTTCTCGTTCACGTAATCCATTGACTCATATTCCTCGCTCACTGAAATTCCTCCCTCCAGAACAGCGCGGCGCTATTAGCAGCGCATGCGCAGCTCGGTGAACCGGGTAGCTCTGTGGACTGATTCATCCTGTCAAAGAATGACTAAACCTTGAGCCGATACCCTTCGAGTATGAGATGTGACGGAGCATGTGATTTGTTGAATGTAGTGAACGAATACGCCCTTCACTGACAAAGTGCCCTTCGGAGGGCAATATATCCCGTTTGGAACGTACCGAGAGATCTTCTCGTTCGTGAACGAAATGACCAAACTGGTACATCTCGTTCATGAACGAAATGAATGAGAGTGTACCGGGTCAGTCGGCCATTTAGCATGTGAGTCAATCTCGATCAGCAATCAGCAGAAAGCATATGCAAAGCGCAGTTTTAGGTACTGTGGACATACGCTTGTTTATATATTCATATTTAGCATACAGAACATAACTCTACTCCCTGATTTATGAATGTGTAATTGTCTGACCAAACAATTAAAATGTTAATTATGCAAGAAAACCTTGAGCCTTTGGTCATCTGAACAACTTATTTAGACTTTATTTATTTAATGAGTAGATTATGCCCAAGTTTTAATAAAGCCAAATCAGTTTTTGTAACAAGTGAATACAACACATAAGAATGACCGAACTGGTACATGTCGTTCGTGAACGAGTTGAATGAACTGCTTACATCTCGTTTGTGAATGAAATGACTAAACTGGTACATATCTCGTTCGTGAACGAAATGAATGAGAGTGTACCGGGTCAGTCGGCCATTTAGCATGTGAGTCAATCTCGATCAGCAATCAGCAGAAAGCATATGCAAAGCGCAGTTTTAGGTACTGTGGACATACGCTTGTTTATATATTCATATTTAGCATACAGAACATAACTCTACTCCCTGATTTATGAATGTGTAATTGTCTGACCAAACAATTAAAATGTTAATTATGCAAGAAAACCTTGAGCCTTTGGTCATCTGAACAACTTATTTAGACTTTATTTATTTAATGAGTAGATTATGCCCAAGTTTTAATAAAGCCAAATCAGTTTTTGTAACAAGTGAATACAACACATAAGACACTCTTTTTCGCCACCTGCTGGCGTATTTATGTAATATGAAGAAATGGTCACTGAACGAAGCAGTGAACAAATCTGAACTAATCATTTTGGTGAACGAACCTGAAAATGAACGAATCTCTTGAAAGAATCAAAATTTCCATCACTATTTTTGGGTGAACTTTCCCTTTAAGAAATCTTTTCTGTCCAACAAGTCTGCATTTATTTTATCAAATTAGAAACCATAATACTGTGAAATGTTATTACAAATTAAAATAACTTTTCTATTTGAATATATTTGAGAGAATTAATATATGTAATTTATTCCTGTGATGGCAAAGCTTCAGCAGCCCTTACTCCAGTCTTCAGTGTCACATGATCCTTTAGAAATAATTGTATGCTGTTTTGGTGCTCAAGAAACATTTCTTCTTATTATATTAATATTTTAATAACAGTTGTGCTGCTTAAGTTTTTTGGAAAACAGTAAAAGTGATTTTTTTTTTCAGGATTCTTTGTATAAAAATTTGAATAAGAACAGGATTACTTTCAAAACCCTTTGCAACATTATAAATGTTTTAACTGTCACTTTTTGCTTGCTGAATAAAAGTTTTAGATGTACTCATCCCAAACTTTTGAACAGTTTTGTATAATGAAATTAATATTTAAAGTGTAAGATTTAAATAACTGTTTGTGTATATTTAAGTTTATCATCTTTATATTGTTCTGTTTATGTTCTTAAATAGTTATACATACATGGAAGGCATATCTTATTCAAATGACCTCTTCTTTTGGCAGGATGCGTGGCAGTGTTCAGAGTGCCGCAAATTTAACACCCCTCTTCAAAGGTACTGTATGCGCTGTTGGGCTCTGCGGAAAGACTGGTACAAGGATTGTCCTCGTCTTGTGCACTCAATCTCCGTGCCAGACATCCCCACCTCCAGTTCACGTCCTGAGAGGGATGAAGACGAGGAGGATGATGATGGAATCGACATGCCTGACTGCCTTAGGACTGTGTCTGACCCCGTCGTCCTCCCCTCGCACCACGTCGCTAGAAACATCCCCCCATCATCCACCACCTCGTCTAAAGGAAAGGGTCCTTCCCAGCTTCACCACCACTTACAGGAGAGCTCAGAGGGAGACAGCCAGGACACGCTGGACATGGAGACAGAATGCCAACCAGAGGCCATACTGGAACCCTGCAAGCTGTGCCGAGTGCGGCCGCGAAACGGCAACATCATCCACGGCCGCACAGCTCACTTGATCACCTGTTTCCCCTGTGCCCACAGGCTACACAAATTTCATGCTCCTTGCCCAGGCTGTGGCCAGGTTATACAGAAGGTCATTAAAACCTTCATAGCATGACCGAAACATCTTAAAGGCATGCATGTATTATAAACGCACACTCGCATACTAGTTTTAAAAAAATGTTCCCTTATATCGAAGAAGTCAGGGAGACCGACAAACCATTTCTGGGCTAAAATGAAAGCACGGTATCTATGATGATGATTTATATTGTATAGTGCAAATCAAGTATATATAATGTACAGAATGTAATTTAAAGAAACTGGCCTTAACAAAACGTCATCTCTTTGCATCTGCTTAGCATCTGTAAGGTGAAAGAGAGGGTTAACTGCCTTGATTTGCTACTGAGAGTGGGAAGGTGTGAATCATGGGTCAAAAATATTAATAGACCCAGAAGAAATGCATGGCTTCAGTATTTGTGCCTGCATGAACAATTCAAATCCTAACTTTTACTACTTTAAACAGACCGGACAGTGTGCTATAGCGCTTTCAATGTACTTGACCAACTTTTTTTTTAAGAAGAATAGAATATAATGTTTCTTTGTTCCCCCTTACAGATTTCAGGCACTTAAAGACTAAAGCTCTAGGAATCACTCCTGCGTGATATTTAGTATGCCTGGTGAAGGGCTTTTCTTTTGACAGGTGCTTTAAGCAGATTATATGGGAATATTTATTTATTTATAAACTTAGTTTTGGTTAATGACATCAAATGGGATGACCAAGTCACATGTCATTCCTGTGCTATAGTGAGAGAACCAGTTGGATTTCAGGTGTGAAGTATTAAACTTTTCATGTATGGGAGCTACAATAGAAAAGAGTAGTTAGGTCAATGGCCATGGTTTTCACTTCCCAACTCTTCCTTTGGTTGCTGAAGATGCTCAGTTCTTTCCTTCCATTGTTTGTTTGTTTTTCTATACCTGAACAGATCTCATGTATGATTTGAGGACAATTGTGCTATGTCTGTTCAGGATTTTGCCTCTCATCCACATACGTGCCTGTTTTATGAAGGTTAAGGAACTGCCAGGTGAGGTGGCATTTATGGAAAGGTATTTTGAAAGCAAAGTCTACCATACTGCCATACATTTTTTTTCCCTAAAAATGGTCATCTGTATTTTTGGCAGTGTTAAGTCAAATTTACCAGAGTTGTATTGGATTTTAGGGGTATTGTCCTCTGCTTTTGTTAGTACTGTTTTGTTTCCCGTAACAAAGTGGATTCAGTCTCTGTTGTGTATAAAGCGCAGCAATTGAGGACTCTGAAAAGGAAATCTGTTGTCCTCAGCCATTAGATGGCGAAAGAGCTTTCACACACAGTAAACCAATAGGACTAGCTTTGCTTTTTTTCTAATAAATGCTGTGTTGTTTAACTTTGAGGATGTCAATTTAAATTTATCTTAACTTTTTTTGTGTGGTACAAACACTGCTTTTTCACTGCCATTATATGACTCACAGTATGGAATGGAAAACAAATTCATCCTAAACCAATGCAATTATATAATGAAGTCAATTTGGTTGTTTTGTGTGTTTGCTTGTTTTATCCAAACCTGATTTCTGCTCAGATTTAATTTGAACAGTTTTTTTGTTTTTCTAACTGTAAAATAAGTAATGTAACCAATGGGAATAAAGTTTTATATAAATATAAAGTTTATTATATGCCTCACAGTATGGAATGGAAAACAAATTCATCCTAAACCAATGCAATTATATAATGAAGTCAGTTTGGTTGTTTTGTGTGTTTGCTTGTTTTATCCAAACCTGATTTCTGCTCAGATTTAATTTGAACAGTTTTTTTGTTTTTCTAACTGTAAAATAAGTAATGTAACCAATGGGAATAAAGTTTTATATAAATATAAAGTTTTATTCGCAGCGTCATTGCAAGTATTTTCACAGTTTATTTTGACAATATATTCCAGAGCATAAATCGTCTTTTGCACCAGTTGTAACTGTCTTTGTAGCAGGTTTAGCCAAAATAAAAAGGTAAGTTTACTTTCTTATTTCTACCACAAGGTGGCAGTAACAGCCTTTCAGTTTGTAAAGAATCATTTGAAATCTCGTTTGCTTTGCAGTCTTTTGACTTTGGTCTTTGAATCTTTTGAATAACCCTTCCTTTAAATTGTTTATATTCTCAACATATAAAAGCCAGTTTGTTAATAATGCATATTGAATCCATTGTTCATGTGCTTAATGTGTCTGATCATGTGAACTCTACATGAAATTCTGCTTGTTTCTGTCTATCATGCTTGTCCAATGGAAGATGCAGTGATGTAATTGGAAATCAACAACGGAAGTGTCTCGCTCGAGTGGTCAGTCTCATGCTGAGGGATAATTGGGTTCTTCCTCTAATCGCACCTCTAATCTCTCACCATCTCAGGTCTTCGCCGTAATGGGCCTACCATCAGGTTAGATCTGTTAAACTGACAGTAGCTGGTCACTGAGGTTCACACATAAACAGCTCAATGTCCTCATAGAAGGACGAGACCATTAAATGCCCTCAGTGTTTCAAGCTTCAGTTTTACATGTTCTTTACATTTGTCATGCTTTTTGATCTCACGATGAAGAAAAAAACATTGTCATCATTTTCCTCCTCTCATTCTTTCTATGGTTTATGCATACTCTCTCCTCATTTACATGCTGTTTACACTGACAGTTATCGTTTGTGTAGGCACCAGACTGACATATTTATGATAATTTTTTTCTCTCCACTGACTCATTCTCCAACATTGTTTGCAATATGTGGCTCTAAGAAAGATGTGTTGATTGAGAAACTGGAATTGACGATGCATGAAGGAATGATTTGACCACATGTGTTCAGGTTGCCTGCTAGCATTTTCAGGTGCAGCAGGGTTTTTTCTCCTGGTGCAGCCAGTCTGAAATAGTCATCCATTGCTGTCATGTATGCAGAGACAATTTGAATTTCATTAAGTAAGATTCCCCCAATGATAAATACTTATTAGAAATCCTGAAATAGCTTGATGCATTGACTGCTAATGGCAGAGCTTAGATCTGCATGTACAATGAGTCATATACCCATCACACAGGAGGAATGACAGCTCATTGTTTTCACTTATTATACAGTAGTTATGGCCAGACTATTTAAATAATCGTGAATGATTTCAAATGAAGTGAGTCACTTTTGTAGCAGCGATGTGTTCAGTGCTGTCTAGCAGCTCATTGTTTCGTCAATATTGTGTGTTCACTGTATTCTTTCTTCCAGACCGACTTTCCTTCCTTTCCAATATAAGTCATTGACAAAATCTGTGTCTGTCCAATGATGTGGAAAAGGAATTGTAAGATGTCTGGTGATTTACAACAATGCTGCAGGTGGAAAGAATCCACCTTTCACATATGTTACTAAAACTTATGTGGGGAAGTCGTGGCCTAATGGTTAAGAGAGTCGGACTCGTAACCCAAAAGGTTGTGGGTTCAAGTCTCGTACCGGCAGGGATTGTAGGTGGGGGGAGTGAATGTACAGCACTCTCTCCCACCTTCAATACCACGACTGAGGTGCCCTTGAGCAAGGCACCGAACCCCCAACTGCTCCCCGGGCACCGCAGCATAAATGGCTGCCCACTGCTCCGGGTGTGTGTCCACGGTGTGTGTGTGCACTGCTGTGTGTGTGCACTTTGGATGGGTAAATGCAGAGCACTAATTCCTAGTACGGGTCACCATACTTGGCCACATGTCACGTCACTCACTCAACTTGGGGGCCAATATGCTCACCAAGACTGCATATATTTAATTAATTTTAATATATTGTAAAATGTCATTCAATTTTCCGCATCCATTCTTCGGTGTGACATGATCCTTCAATATATGATATAGTATTTGATCCTCAGGTTACATTTCTTATTATCAGTGCTGAAACCAGTCGTGTTGCTTAAAACACGCTAAAAAATGCTTATTTTGTTTTCTTTGGGTAAATAACAGCTGACTGATTTGGAATTACATTAGATTGCATTAATAATGACCAAATTTTATTTTTTGCATCAGCTGTCCTTTTAAAATGGATGAGTTGAAATGCAGAGCAAACTGTGGAGTGTTATTGTAGCTGTGGGGACCTCTCACACGGATGTATGTGCACACACTCTCATACCCCACCTAAAACAGCCCAGTTCTACTCCATTAACCAGTGTCACTTCTCATTTCTGGGCTCTTGCTCCCCGGTTCCATATTCCATTATCTTACTCACACGGTCTGCCTTCCTTCCCCTTATGGGGAAATCGATAGCCGCACTAAATAGATTTCACAATCAATTTTTCTACTATAATCGTTCCACAAAACTGCTTCCTGGCTTTAAAAATGGGAACACTTTTAAGGAAAGGAAAAAGAGAGCAACAGGATGTTTAAAGTGCTCAAATTCCTGCTGGTCTTGTCTTGAACGACTGAGGTTAGGGTGTATTTTTCACTGTATGTAGTCTCAACTGCTTTCACCTGATAAGAATTGTTTGAGCAACAAATCATAATATTAGAATGATTTCTGAAGTATCATGTGACACTGGAGTAATGGCTGCTAAAAATTCAGCTTTGCATCATAGGAATACATTACATTTTAAAATATAGTAAAACAGGAAACCATTATTTTTAATTTTAATAATAATACTGTTTTACTGATTTTTTATTTTTTATAAATGTAGTCTGGGTCAACATAAAACTCTTACTGACTGCAAGCAGCAGTGTGCCTACCTAACATACATTCCTGTGTTTCCTTGAGTTCATGAGAGCAACAGGTTTATCTTCAAATATCAATGCCTATTAACTGATTGTTATTCAGTCGATTACTTTAAAGGGGTCCTATTATGTTTTTTCACTTTTTCAACTTTAGTTAGTCTGTAATGTTGCTGTTTGAACATAAAAAAGATCTGCAAAGTTATAAAGCTCAAAGTCCACTTCAAAAGGAGATCTTTTATTTAACAGAAATCACTTTTCAAAAACTACAACGAATGACTCGTTTGGACTACAATGCATATTTTCCGGGATTTGTGATATCACAAATATCGACGAATGGGACGAGACCTGGTTGAGCTGCACTAGAGAAGGCAACGAGTGTTATCACTATGTCGGAGACACGCTAGCTCAGTGTTGCCAACTTAGCAATTTTGTTGCTGAATTTAGCAACTTTTCAGACTACCCTAGCAACTTTTTCTCCCAAAAGCACCCAGCAACAAATTTAGCTATTTTTACAATTTATTTGGCAACTTCTGATAAGTGACTCAAACAATAAAAAGGCACACATTTTCCAACTAAATTACACAAAAATAGGAAACCAAAGATGCCTAGCAGTACACACATTAGTTGCTATTTGCAATTGTTCAATTTAATAATAATAATAATAATAATAATAATAATAATAATTGAATAATTGTTCATTTATGATACACCTTGTTAGCTTGTACCTGTGATTGTAGATCAATTAGTACACTGTAAGAAAAATATCTAGAAAAATGGAAAAGGTACTAGTAATTTTCCAGGACATCCATTATCCATCATCCATCCATTATATTCCAATCCATTATCCGTTGTAACCCTGCAACCTGAAAACACAAGATAATACAATGCGTAATTTAAAATGCAGGTAAAAAAAATAATACAGAAAACGCCTTCATATTAACATAGAAGATTGTGCCCTATTTTTACAGACTCTTCTTAGGGTGTAGCACACTAACTACTAATACACTGCTTAAGACTATAATTGTCCAGAATGTGTAGTTTTACTAATTTACTAGTTAATAAAAAAACTTAAATCGTTTGAAAATGTGTAAGTGTTTAATAATTCAGTGTTGTATTTAAAAATATTTATATTAATATTATATTATGCATTTATATTATTTTATGAACAAATTTAAATTGACATTTATAAAAAATTTTTGCTGAGATTTGATGCAATGACATATCACAACATCATTTAGCAACTTTTAGCAACAAATTGACCTTCCTTTAGCAACTTCCACTGAAAATTAGTTGGCAAAACTATGCCAGCTTTCCCAAGGCAGACGAACTTAGAGTGGTTACAATCATCCGGGTTTAAATCGCGCTCAAATTGATTTGATTTTGACGCAATATTTACACTGAAGATCACAGGCGGCTATGGTAAGGCATGACATTTCCCGACCAGGCCTCGAGTGGTGCCAATCACATTACACACTGGCCCAGCTAACCAATCACAGCACATTTCGTATTTCAGAAGGCGGGCCTTCATTTGATAGAGGAACTGTTCGAGCCGTTCATGCCAGACTGGGGAGAGAGGTGTTGTAATAATGTAAAATGTGAAAAATTATGTGTTTTTCGAACAACCTAGTATGAGAGCCTGTCCTAGTACACCCCCAAAACAAAATCAAGACTTTGTAAAAGAGCATAATAGGACGCCTTTAAATGTTTATTAGATATTCCATCCATGACTGATTTTGAAAAGACCACAGAAGTAGACTGTGGAAAAAAAAAGTAGTAGAAAATCTGATATGACAATTTCATTCAAAAATGTAACAATTTTAAGGTGTATAACATACAAAAAGTGAAACTTGGAGGACTTCAACAAAACATTTGAAATAATATTTGAATCTTTTAAGTAATCATATCCTGATTTGTAACAATTGTTCTTAAGGGGGTCATATGATGCTGCTAAAAAGAACATTATTTTGTGTATTTGGTGTAATGAAATGTGTTTGTGGTTTAAGGTTAAAAAAAACACATTATTTTCCACATACTGTACATTATTGTTTCTCCTCTATGCCCCGCCTTTCTGAAACGCGTAGATTTTTACAAAGCTCATCGTTCTGAAAAGCGAGGTGTGCTGTGATTGGCCAGCTATCCAGTGCGTTGTGATTAGCCAAATACCTCAAGCGTGTGACGGAAATGTTACGCCCCTACCATACTGTGATGCCCTGTCCGGCCGGTGCGAGAGACAAAAACATTAAAACCCATTATAAACGAGGCATTTGTACTTATTTGTACTTATACTGTCTTTTTACGCGTTGCATTGCATAAACATAAAACCATGTCTGCATTTGTGATTGGAGAAATGACAAACAACAAGTGCTACTCTACACTGCTCAAAACTCGCGTTTGAATCATCAGTGGCAAATTCTTTATATATAAAAAACGTACTTACA
>NW_015548296.1:570455-570677 GCF_001515605.1 Sinocyclocheilus anshuiensis
GCCAAATACCTCAAGCGTGTGACGGAAATGTTACGCCCCTACCATACTGTGATGCCCTGTCCGGCCGGTGCGAGAGACAAAAACATTAAAACCCATTATAAACGAGGCATTTGTACTTATTTGTACTTATACTGTCTTTTTACGCGTTGCATTGCATAAACATAAAACCATGTCTGCATTTGTGATTGGAGAAATGACAAACAACAAGCCCTACTCTACACT
>NW_015548296.1:570789-571052 GCF_001515605.1 Sinocyclocheilus anshuiensis
TTGGAAGACCAAACAAAGTAGTTTTGCTTTCACAACGAAGCACAGCGTCATACACGGCAGCCTTGAGTGAGCGGCGGCCGGTGGATTCGACAAAGGAGCGGCCGGCGGGCTTGCGGCAACCACATGTGACGACCCCGGGCTGGACTCCGCTTCGTCCCCGGTGAAAGCCGATCCAGCGATCAACAGCGCTAAGTTGAAGTATTTCCTCAGCGACCAGCACGGATCAGCTCCAGGCATGACGAAGCGATATCGTCCTCTTTTGG
>NW_015548296.1:571185-605391 GCF_001515605.1 Sinocyclocheilus anshuiensis
ACAAAAAAAAAACGAGAATGTTCTCTTAAAGAGACAGTGGCAAGGAAATGAACACAAAGAGTATGTTGCCATGGCTACACCATGTGGTAGAGGGATATCGTCCTCTTTTGGAAGGCCAAGCAAAGTAGTTTCGCTTTTACAACGAAACACAGCATCTTCACAACATGGCAGCAGCAACAATACTACAGCGAGAATAAAAGTTACGCCGCCTTTCTTTGCATGAACATTTGGGCGGCGTTATGCAAATCTTCCCACATCGTGACGTAGACATGTGGGGGCGTTAGAACGAGCCGTTTTAGGTAGGTGTGGTTTTGGATTTGAGACTTTAGTCTTTGCAACTTTACAGATCTTCTTTATGCACCAAGAGCTTGTAACACTTCAAAGAGAAAGGAAAAATTTAAATCGCATCATATGACCCCTTTAAGTCACCCTGTTGTTAATATTTTTTTGTGTAACTATCCTGTTGAAAGAACTTTTTTTTTTTCCCCAAAGTTGGCCACTTTATCTGTGCAGAGATTGATGGACAGTCATTTTCAGGCAGCGCCTGGGTGCTTTTATAGTGCTTCTGCTTCATGATTATTTAACCAGCAGTGCCCGCTGGTTTGTCAATAAGTGAGTAATGATTCCTCAACTGTGAAGTTTTTGTACAGAATGCCCAATTATAAAGCAGCTGTATCCTCATTAAGGCAATCTTTCATCAATGTAAACCTGTAAGCTCGTGCATCACAGGGACTCTATATTTCTTTAAATGGAACATTTCCTTTTGTCAGTGTGGTATTTTTATTTCAGTAAAATCAAGTTAAATCAATCTTAATGATTGCGCCAATAATAGTCAAATGTCACATTATATCAGGTGACTAGTGTGTCATGTAATAGTGAATAGTTTTTTGATTTGCCAAATAAACCGTTTTCAAGCTCGAGGCAATGAAATCAAGTGTACTTCTATCTCTCATTGATCAGGAAATTGAATCGAGAAGGTCATTTATTAAATCGTTATTCAGCAAACCTACCATTTATGCATTTTGACTATAGATGCTGCAGTAGTGTTGTAGTTGAGCTTGCTTGGTTGTAATATTCTTTTGATCTTGCACTGTAAAAATTTTTTTTTTTCCCTCCATTAAACGGCAAAGTTACGGTTCAGTGGTGCATTGAGCCTTATAGTTTGGCATTTCCAAGCTTGATAGATTCGAGAGGGTCCACTTGAGTGTGAAGGATGGCATTAAGTGTTATGAAACAGAACCCTGCCATCCCACTTTCAATACTCCTTAAAATAACTGTAATGTGCAATTACAGTCGTTCACAATTCTGTATGATTTCTGTGGAGAAGCATAACGCTATTATGTTGCCTTCAATTCACTACCCCCTGCCAAACATACGTGTCTCTCTCTCTCTCTTTTTTTTTTTTTCAGGCATCAATCACTCTCTCATAGTTACTGTTTTTAGACAACAGGCTCTTTGCGGTAATTGTGAAGTATGTAGGGGAGGGCACTGGAGGGGGAGTACTGGGGGATGGATATACCATTTGCTGCTGACAGGAAGAGCATCGCCAGCCTGAGGCTCTTTTCTCAGCAAATTTAAGAAGCCGAGGGCTGTTTTTCAAATCTCTAGAAACCGGAGTAACTCGTTGTGGTGATTCCATTTAAAAAAAATGAATATTTATTTTCATTATAATTGGAGGATATGTTGCTCCAGTTAACTCTAAGGCAGTTCTATTAAATTATACCCCTTTTGGACCAATAGCATAACAAAAGAAGGAAACATAACTCAAGACTCCGATTAAGAAAGAGCATGAATTAAAGTTTATATGCATTGTGGGTGATATATGACGTCCATACCATTAAGAATGTTTACATGCACAGTGAAAAATTGTCCACAATGCGTTTGAGAGATTAAATGCTTATCGCTCACTGTGTTTTGAAATAAGCGCAAAATGCTGAGGCTAATTTGTAGTCTGATTAAGGTGTATACATGCTGGGCAAATCGTGTTGTCTTGAGATTTTGCAAAAACCAGACTGGTACTTTTTCATTTAGAAAATGTTTATGACATTTTAAAATAAGATGAATTATTGCTTTAGACTGACTGAAATCAATTTTTTTAAGTGCATGTAAACACACTTGGTGTCCTGCAATCGATCAAACCTTGAGATCAGTCCAAAATGTTTTAATAATAGCTCAAAATATAATTGAACACACAGTCATCTAAATTATTTCAGAAAGTAGTATGTTGAATAGGAAATTCAGATTGATTTATGTACAGCTTTGGGGTGGGGAAAAGACCAATGAGCAACAAACAATAATGATAGAAAAACAATTTGAGGACAAGACAGTCAAGTTGAAGAGAGAGAGTCACTGAAACAGGAGGACACATCAACCACAAACTTGAAGAAAAAAAAAAGCAAACAAATTACTGTAAAATGACAGCCTGTAAAAAAATGGATTTCTCCATAGTTGAGAATATAAGAGAACAGTTCACAATCCCCAATGCTGCTTTATTTCCTTTCCTGGATAAAAGAGGGGCACACCGGTGCCCTCTGACCCCTCTTTCACTGGGTATGTCTCTCTCTCTGTTGCAGTCCAGTAGTCAGAGCAGAGCTTATGTGCTGTGGACTGAATAGTCACCTGACAAACTGTTTAAGAAAAAGACCATTTTTTTTCTCTTTTTACAGAAAGAAGAGTTGGCACTATCTTTCCATGAAGTATGTCCCATTAGCAGCCCGACAGGACCCGCACTTTTCATCAGTACTGAAAGAGATGGGAGCTCTGACGTGCTTGCTTTGTACAAAACAGTGTGCATGTAGACGTGAACCTCTTTCCTGTCACCAAATGTTTGCCGTCTTTGCTGGAAAGGATAGCATCATGGGGTTGTTTCACACGCTTTCTCCATGACCCTCTCTTCTTGTTTGACATGTCTGCACAAAGAGGCCGACACATGTCTAGGCAGTACGTCCATCAAGACTAGAACGTCTGTTCACTTGAGTTGTTTTTCTAAGCAAGGGTCTGTCATATTTCAGGAACAAGGGGACCAAAATAGGCAAACATTCTGAGCATTTTAGGTCATAAGTTTGTGGCCCCTGTCAGATGTGTAGATCGGTCCATTTTTGAGGGAGAAAAATATTTTTCTTTTATGCGCAAAAACATTCAATTTTTCTGGGATGGTCTTAACTTTGGAGCATTCTCTTGGGGTCCTTGTACAAAGCACAATTTAACACACTGTTAAAGAGAGTACATACAACATTAGTTATACAACATTTAAGACACCTCCATTTATATCAGCTCTTTTCATAATGCCTGCTTTGAGATAGTCAGTTTGGTTTTTCACCACAAAAACAAAAAGTTAATTGTTGCCCACAGCCTGCAAAATGCCTTTCAGAAGACTTCAATTCTGTCGTCTTGAGTTCTTTAGAGTCTTCCTTGATATTTGTGTTCTTTGCTTTCCTGTGTCAAGTCAGTCTCTTCTTCAGTAATAAAAATATATAAGTGCTTATCTTTCTACAACCATTTGGCCTGTTGTGACACAGACTCGTAAAGTTGGGAGGTTGCATATAAACTGACTCTATATGAACTGTTATTTATGATTTGCAGGACAAGTTTAGTGTCCTAGTTTGATATACTGTATGTGGATATATGAACAAATGCTTTTAATATACATATATTTGATGTATCTTTTTTTTGTTACAAAATAAATACAAACATCATTTTTTTTTTTTATGCTATACTTTGAAACCAGGTCGCTGTTATGTGAAGCGGGTCTGCCACTTAAATGTCTAGTTTTGTATGTTTCAGACGTTCAGTAGTTTTGACTGTCAGATCGGTAAAGTGAGCTTTGTGAAATTTATACTCCAGGGATTTTTTTTCTTGTCCATCCTTCTTGAACTCTTTATTCTGCTCAGCATGCCTCTTTTGATAGCCCCCGAGCATCTTGCCCCAGTGAAGCATTTCTGAGGTCTTTCCCTCTGCCGTCTGATAGGACTTTGTCTGGATCCTGCTGATTCAGGTACTTTACTAGTATTGGAGGAGTCATGAAAGCCTTCGCCTCCTGGGTCAGAATGGTGGTGTGGGGTTTCTCAAGCTCCGGCATGTGGTCTTTCCAACCGAATGAGGCTCCCCCATGACATGCTCTGGCCGCAAATAAAAGGAGCAGAGCTGAAACTGCCAGCAGGACTGCTGGGGTCAGGTCTGGTAAAGGATCTGGCATGGACACGTCCTTGGTCCTTAGACGGACACACGAGGTGTCATTTGGCCCCATGTGTAGACAAACTTTGTAATGAGTGCCTGGTTGCAGATGGGTTAGGTTGAATTTCCTGGTGCCAGCTAGAATTCGAGTGCTGTGCCTATGATGGGCATCCAGACTGCCATTGGACACCCATGATAAATGTGCAGTAGGGACGTTACGGCTTGCTTGCCAGGTTAGTAAGGCATACCTTTCTTTGACTTCTCGAACTACAAAGCTGTCCATTGTCTTTTGAGTACTTGCAAGAAGCAGGTCACCTCCCTCCACCTGTAGAGTCAAGCTTCTAGTATCAGCTCCCACTAGGTTCTGTGCGACACAAGTGTAGAATCCGGCCTCTTCAGCAGTGACTCCAAAAATCTCTAACGTGCCTTCTGTGAGAACCTGATAACGCCCGTAGCTGCTGGATGGAGTCAATCTCACACCTTGGGGAATGACCCAGTAGATACTTGGCTCTGGCTCTGCCAGTGCCCGACAGTGCAAGGCTATGTTGTCTCCATGTTTGACTTCAATGTTAGAGGGGAATGTGCTTGGGGCAATCAAGGGTAGGCAGCTGTCTGCCATCTCTCTGAATGAGACTTCTTTAACTCGTCGGGCTTTAAGCTCAGGAGGCTCAGAGCAGAATGTGGATTGAGGCTCAATGAAACGGACCGGCTTGTCATTGTCGGCTCCCACCCAGCGGATCAGGCAGTCACAGCGAATAGGATTGGTGTGCAAGCTGATTTCTTGAAGTCTGGGCAGCGACCTTACTGTCTGGCTATGCAGGGCACTCAAGGCATTACTGTTCAGCATTAGACTTTCCATACTTGACAACTTTTGGAAGGCCTGAGGGTGGATATAGGAGAGCCGTGGATTGTTTGTGATCTCCAGTTTGGTCAGTTCAGGCAAATTTTCCATTGCTGAGTGCTCAATAGAGATCAGCTCTTCCATGTTGTTTAAGCCAAGCTCTTTCAGGTGAAGCATATTTTGAAAGTCTCCCCTCTGCACTAGCTGAATGGGATTCTTGTTCAAGTCAAGGAACTTCAGACCCGGCAACTTTTGCAATGCCTCTTTTGGAACTTTTATTAGATGGTTATCATAAAAGCTAATGCTTTCCAAATTTTGAAGCCCTTCTAGCGCTCGCTCTGAGATCTCACGCAAGCCCATGCCTGCCAGGACTAGACTGCGCAAAGAGCTCAGCGGTTTAAAATGTAGGTCCTGAATAGTGTCCACAGGGTTTCCACCAATCATGAGAACCTCCAATTGTGGCAAAGCATGGAACCAACGCCGGTCAATTACAACCAATCGATTAGAGTTGAGATGAAGCCTTAGAAGTTTATCCAGACCCTTGAAGGCCCCAGGGGAGATGCTTCGAAGCCTGTTGTGATTGAGGTACAACTCCTGCAAGCTAGGGAGACCAAAGAAAGCTGCTTCTGGGAGGTGTCTCAGCTGGTTTTCCTCCATGTGTAGGCTGAGAAGAGCTGGCAGGTCAGTTATCCTCAGGGTCCGGGTACTGGTAAAGCTGTTATGGGAGAGATCCAACTCTGTCAGATTGACAAGACCCTGGAGTTCACTCTGGTCGACAGAACTGATGAGGTTACTTTGCAGCCGGAGGGTTTGTGTCTCTTGAGGGAGGGAAGTGGGCAGCTGGATAAGTAGCAGGTCATTGCAGTCTACTGTAGGAGCCTCTCTGTACACAGACTGGGGAGAGTACCAGGGCTTGATTTGGCAGACACACTGGTGAGGGCAGGGCACTCTCCAGGGCATGGACTGAATGACCAGGGAGCTTCCGACTCCAAGCAGCAGATGCGTGTGCAGAAGAAATATTGCAATCTGTCCCATTTTCATAATTAAACTGATATAATTTAATGCAGATTCACTGTGATGTAGACTTTCAGTCCGTTATTAATATCAGTCTCTCACTTATCTCTTAAGTTCATGTGACAGGAGAACCAAGGGTTTAGTTGAATTTTGAAAAATAAATTGTCTCAAAGATGAAGCATGCTCTGTTTCTTCATATCCTGTCTTGTGAAGTAGTCGCACGAGTATCTCAAAATCCCTTTTCTGTCTTCTTCGGATGGATGTAATTCTCTCCAGTCTCACTCCATTGATCTTACATCCTAGCACAGTAGAGTAGGTTTTATGATTGGTTTAGGGGCACACCTGGAAAAGGAAAAAAAAAAATACAACACTTAGTCACAGGAGAGATTACCCAAGAATTATATCATGAAATTTCTAAACTTCTTTTGTTAGATCAACGCATGCTGAGTATGACGTCTGCTGCTTTATTTATTATGTCTCACTTTGTTTCCAACAACTTTGTTCACAATTGTCCTTTTTCAATAACCAAAACACTTTGCATGCTTCTCAACTTGTATATTTCTCTTGTAAAGAGCTCCTCTAAATGTTTGGGACATTCCAGCTGAATTTCACTTCAAGTCTCGTGGATTGAGGAAAAATACTACTGTGAAAATATGAGAGAAATGCAGGCTGAAATTTAGTGAGTCTAATTCATGGCTTAGGATTTAGCTCTGCAAATAATCAGGGACCTGGTATTACTCATATGCTGGAGGCTTGTAAGGAATGGGGAAAATATGACATGTTTTTGGCTAAATTCACAAGACGTGGACTCAGAGGGGACATAAAAATGCATTAAGGGAGGAAACTCTGACTGGTCTAACCTACTTTGTTTAAACATTGTGACACGGTGTGTGGAGGAAATCTTTCAGCTGTCTACTTTGGATTTAGAGCTTCTATACTTTTGGAGAGGAGTTGAAACCTTTTTCATACTTTACTTTCAGAGCACCAGATTGGGAGTTAATGCAGTATTATTATATAAATTGCAATGCTTCATGGTCTGGTTTAGTTTTTGTTATTAGTATATGTTCTCACCTACATGCCATACTGTATTTTGCTTCATTGGGTTTATGAGACCACAGCACATAAGTCTAGACAACATCACAGCACCAATGCAATACTCATGTTTCAATTAGACACCATATCTACAAGGTAAAACGACAGGAGTACTTGCTCTGATTGTAGCATCCACCCTTTTCCTCCCTTCCTCAAAGCTCTGCCACAGTAATCCATCCTTCTCCTGAATGCCCAATTAGTTCTAATGTTCTCTCTGTCTCTCTTTTGTCCCCCAGGGGTCTACCTGCCGGTCCAGAGACTAGTTGTGCTTCCTCTCATATATGCGCACTTGCATGGAAGGATAGAAGAACGATCCATAGCTATCAACAGGCCCATGTGAGCACAGCCCTGAGCTCTCCCCCGCCAGCCATCAGCATGTGCACTTCACCTTCAAGCTCATTTACAAAGAGTCACCTTCTCAAGCAGAAGCTTGGCCCTCATGATGCACCCTGTTACCTTGGCCCAGTTGGTCCTGGGATGTGTTGCGTACTGTCGGTTCCCTGTCTGCGTCGTAATGAGTTGTGAGGGTGTCTTGAGTGCCCCTAATGGGAGGTGAATGGAGACGTTTGCATGTGGGCTGCTCGCTTGCGCATACTGAATAATGCATTTGCTGAGGTTCACCAACTAATCTTTTTTCTGACTGAATTTTCCTCTCACTTTGGGCAGAAAGAAACACACAAGGCAAGACAAAATAAGTGCAGGAGGCCAATGATGAGCACCTTCATTTACCTCCGGAAGGAAACGGCTGTTGTGGTGCCAGGCAACAAGTGGTCCCATCTTGCAGGTACTATTTTTCACCTCTTAGCTGCCATTAGGGCTGGGTATTGATAGTTTTCCTTATTCAGTTCAATTTGATGCCACAAGCTTATTGATTCTGTTTCATTTGGGCATATTTCAGTTATAATTTCCATTTTGCTTATATATAAACATCATAACAGATTCTCTGAACTGGAGTTCATTCCTTGAAGGATATGTCTGACTTATCCCAGTGTTAATTACTCGGTGATTCATTAAAAGGACTGGCTCAGAAGAATCATTTGTTTGTGACTGAAACTATGGTAGTTGTAGCTGTATGTTTTTGATTTATTAAAAAGCCTGCACAAATGAGAATTGATCTGACACATGCTTCCATGTCACTCTGAAAGCTTCCTGTTCATAATAATCATCTTTTATTGACCTTAACAATGGATTGTGCAAGCTGCTATCTTGGCAACAAAGAATATAATGGCAACACATGCTAAAAGACATATTTTGACACCAGCCTGTGATTTGACCCATGAAATATAGTATCCTGTCACTACCCTGACAAATGCATCCCTACAAAAGCTTTTTTCCTGTCAGGTTCTTTTCAACCAAAAATAAAACAGTGCTTTGTTTCGATTTAATCACAATTTATGTTCTTGATTTGCTTTGCAGATTGCGGAGATTAACTGAATTTTCCGCTGTCAGTTTCCTTACTGGCCTGATGTTCATTCACGGCATGAATGCTGATCGGGGAGTGTACGAGCAACCTCTGGCTGCATGCTGATGCCTGGATCTCTGTGCCAAAGCTCCTCCTGTCCTCTCCTTCAACGACTCATTTCAGAGCTTAACGGTGAGTGGAAAAGAAAAAAAGGTCTGTTTGCACTCTAGCAGTAAGGCCGATTTGCCAGGATCTATGAATAATTCTTTGTGGTTACACACACCT
Organism: Sinocyclocheilus anshuiensis; assembly: GCF_001515605.1. NCBI lineage: Eukaryota > Metazoa > Chordata > Actinopteri > Cypriniformes > Cyprinidae > Sinocyclocheilus > Sinocyclocheilus anshuiensis. The sequence goes on from NW_015548296.1 coordinate 579,993, forward strand.
GGAAATGATTGCCCGGTCCTCAAAGGTGGGTTTACACATTGCATTAACGGCTGTTTTGGGTCGAACAGTATTTATGTTTGTTTATTCTGTGCCAAAGCAATAACATCACACCTGCATTATTTATTTAATTCATTTGCTTTTGCATGCTTTTGTCTCATTATAGTCCAGTAGATAATCCATACCATCACAAAAAATGTTTGTCCTCTTGTATTACCATGGTTTTCTTCTTGAAGGCATTTTTCTTTCGAACAAAAAATAGTGCATGCTCATTAATCTTTCATCAATGGACTGAATTGACTGGCAGTATTCATCATTTATGAAGCATGCTTCAGGTTATGAAATAAAAGGGAATATCTGAATCAATGTAGAATCCATAAATTGTTATGGGATTGTAATGAAAGGATGTAAATGGACCTCTTATCTTTTACCTGAATACAGAACCCTTTATGAAGAGTCCATGGACGTGAATGCACCCGAAAGTCTGAAATAATTTGAAAAGACTCAAAAAGAATACCTTACCACAAACTCCTGACCCTCAGATCTATTTGCATACCTTTGGACATGCAAGTCACTATAACACTGCACATGCAATTACATTATATACAAAATATACAAACAAATAATGGTTTTCGCAAACATTCTTTCTTAATTATTTTTTTAATTACTTTTGATATATTTCTCAGAAATAAATGCCCTTGCTTTTGTATTTTACTGTGCAGTGCAATTACTTTTATACAGTGCATAAGTGTGGCTTAAATATCCAAATACTTTTTTAGGCCACTGAACGTCAATTAAAATGTTTCACGTTGCAGTGGTAGCCACTGTTATCCGCACCTTTTATATGGAAAATACCTTTAAAATAGTAGTTTGTCGTCTTGTGTGTTTTTCTGTAAGTGTGTGTCTGTAACATTGGAATTCAGTGAAAGGACTTAACTGTCTGTCTCCCTCTGCTTTCACCTGCACTGACCTTGCCAGCCTATTTTCTGCCAACTCTAATATCAAGCTCCGACAGCACAACCTGACTCTACTGCTACACATACTGTGTCTCTCTGCTTTTCAAAACTTCAGTTTGACCCCTCTAGCTTCCAGTGGCCCTCACTTTACTTGAAGTCTATCAGCATCACATTTTAAAAAGAGTTAAGGGCACAGACATGCTGGTTATGACATCACAAAATTGCATCACGGTCTTAAGTCATGAATGTTATGTTATTTATAAATTAGGTGATGCATATGTAACATGACCTTTTACTGTTTTAATAGATCAGAAGATAGATGCTTTCTTATACCTAGCACTGGATAAATGCTCATGTCGGTCTGTTAGTAACATTTTCATTTTGACTGTGAGGATTCGGGTCCTAACACCGTGTCTACACCGGACGCGAGTGGTGCGACAAAAGACAGTACAATTCATTATAATTAGTGATGCGACACGACATGACAAATCACCAACAGTAGCTGATGCCTCGTTCTATTTATGACGTACTGAAACAAAGTACAAATGGTTCACAATGGTCGCTTTGGCATGTCCAGTGTAGACCGACTTTAGCTGTCATGTCCGTTGTAGACACGGTGTAATTGGCCCTAATAGAACCTTTCATTGTAAAAATCTGATAATGCAGCTGTACACATTTGTTTTTTTGCCGAGGGAACTGGAAAAGATAGATTGGAGTCTGACAGCTGTGTGCTCGATAGAACATATTGCTGCTGTTACTTTTCTCGACTAATAACAACCATAACCACACAGCATTAAAAAATAATAAATTCCACCACCATATCGCCACTCGTAAGGGGGGGCAAAATCTGCCATGGCAAAAGGGGTGTGGACTTGAAATATCATCTATGCTAATGTCTTGTTCAAAATTGAACGGATTTTCAATATTATCCAGAACTACTGCTTTTTGAGCATCTGTTTGTGTTTGTTTGGTTGCAAGTAATCCTTATTTGTCCCAGTCTTTGCAAGAGTTGTTTGTTTTCTAGGTACGTGCATGCGCACACACACACACACACACACACACACACACACACACACATATGCATACGCAAGCTTGGTTTATGCCAAAAAGTGAGATCCACACCTGGTTTCACTAACCCTTGAGACAAAGAAGAAAGCTTTTGAATAATAACAAGGGGAACAACACCTGAAGCTGCAACCGCACAAGTTAATTGAATATTCCTCTTTCTTCTCAGAAGAGGCTGATACAAAACATGAAGAAGGGCCCTTGAGCGTGCCAGCACTGCATTTACCCAAGGCTGTCCAATGTTGGCTGCTGCCTCGTAAACAGCGACTTGGTGTTGTGGTGACTCAAAGCCAGGCTAATCCAGCATTGCCACAGATGGAATCTGACTGGGGATTTTCATCTTGTTATCTTTGCCTTCATCGGTGTGAGTCTGCCTTACCAAGGCTTTGGGGCAATTCCTCCAGGGAATGGAAGGGTGAGCACTCTTGTATTATCATGACTTCAAAGGAACTTCACAGCCTGAAAGGGTCCTCACTGCCTTTTTTTTTTTTTTTAAATAAAAAAGACACTCTGATAAGACCCACAACTTGGGATGAAGCTCCCGAACCCACCTGCTTTTGAAGAGAAATGAGTGGGCTATTTTTTTTATGTTTTTTTTTTCTATATGCTACATGGATGTCTTTGACCATGATGCATTTGTTCAGTTTCAGCTGTTTTTGAACACAAGAGCTCGTCCTGTGCGAACAACCCCTAATAGTGTTTCATAAGCCTCTTTGTGTAATTGCAATGCACCCGATGAAACATGATGGAGTCGTTTAGAGAGTGAATGAAAAATCTGTCCTTAAAAGCTTTAAAGAATTGCACACATTTCAGAGTATACTGGTTTGCTCATCAAATCACCTTCAAATCAAGGTGATGTAAATGTTAGCACATTTTGTGCACAAAAAAAAAAATCCTTCACATTTCATATGCGACAGGTTAAATGGATATTATAAGTGTCTGACAGTCACACTTTCCATAAATTAAAACCAACTGACAGTGCTGCATATTACCTGTATTTTATATAATATGATTACCCATATGTCCATCACATTGCTCTTTATGAAGCAGTTTTTATATGCCAGATAGATGCAAACTAGGATATGAACAAGAATTATTCCATCCTTACCGCAGCATCCCCCGCCTGCATCTCAGGAGAGTGTCGTATATTCTCATTCACCTTTCTGAGGAATATTGACCTTTGTAATAATTAGATGAGTGCTGCGGCAGCGATTTGATGGCAGCTTTTTTTCAGAGTGGGACAAGAAGCTGTTCACCCTTTACCAGAGTGAAAGAATGTGTAAACTAGACCAGCCGTTTGTGCTTTGTGTGTTTAAATGCATCTTATGCGTTTTACTAATAAAAAAAAGTTGATATTTTTTCTCTGTCTCTCTCTCTCTTTCTGTTGTTACCCTCTGCAGAGCCACTGTCATTTATTTCTTGGAAGGAGCTATTGCAGTGCTCGCTGCAGAGTTGCCATGGAGATCTGCCTCCGTGTTTCACAAGGTCAGTGTGAAAGTTGAAGGAGCTCTGCATAACAGGTTTGCTCCTTCACACAGCCGACTAAAAAAATACTGCAAAACATTTGAACACATACTGATGTTTTTTTGTTTTTTTTTTAATGAGCATATTTATAGATATTGTCTTGTTTTTTTCCTTTAACATTTCTCTAACTTGCAGATAAACATGTTATTATAGTCATTCATTATGAGACAGTTAGCACATTTTGTCCATCATTTATAGCATTTAAAACCTGTTCACAGGGCATGAATTTTGCCTATCAGGGAACATTTATGAATTAGAGGCTGATTAAGTCCCCATTATAAAATTGTAGATTTCAAAGTGCTGTTACACAATTTTTTTCAGGACCCTTTTATGAATAGGTAGTATTTGTTTGAAATAAAAATATGTTCTAACATTATAAATGTCTTTACTGTCACCTTTGACCAATTTAATGAATACTGACAATGCTCCCTTTGTCATTTTTAAAATGTTGATTTTAAGTTAAACAGTAAACCAATTAAGCAGTAACCACACAATATATAATCTATCAGTAGCTCTAGCCACATGTAGTTGTCTACCTTGCTGAAACATTTAGATGTTGTGAAGGGCAGATTTTATGCTGTACTTCATACCTAACAATGTGTGATGACAGAGAACTGACAACCTAAACTGCCATTTTTCATCAGAGGAAGCACTAGTATCCAAGCATAAAAGAGGCAGAAATCTTGGATGGAGATGCAGAATGACAGTAGGGCTTATCAACCCACATCCCCCCACCCCCCCACGCCCCGCAACTGTTTTAGAACAAAAAGATTTCAGGCAAAAATTGGACAATTTATCCTATCAAAAGTACTGTCACTTATATGAAAAGTAATGTAAAACTGAACATTTTTCTGTCATTTTCTGGTTGATGAAACATGGGTTATAACTCTTCTCATCTAGTTCTAGTTCAAAGAAATAATGCTAAGTATTTATTTCTGTTACAAAAGAACTTTGGTCTGAGGTTTTTCATTAATGGGAAAGTCTTTCACACATGGAGTAAACATCAGCTCTTTATACTTCTCTTGTATTTCATCTTTTATATTTCAGGAAAGCCCTGCAGTGATTCCTGAATATGAATACTATATGCACATTCTTGATCAGCATTTCTATACTTCTTGGTTATTTATTTAATTTTGATTACAGTAACTCTTACCAAATGTGAATAGCGGCCACCTGATGCATTGTGTATTTCTGAAAATGTGTTAATGACTCTGATCTCATTTCCTTCAATCTGTCTGTAGTGTTATTGAGAGACTGATGAATATGCCAAATAAAGTGAAATGTGTATATATAAAGGATAAATCAGGGGTTAAATTAAGCTGGAGAGAACTAGAACGGGTGATCAGTCACCATTTAGTGGGTGTACTGGCTCAAAAAACTTTCATTACATTAAACATTATGCCTCTAGTCAGTGGTAGTCAGTTTTCCATTCCAGTAAAGTTGCAAAAAATGCCCCCATTTATGATAGACATCCACTGATTTGTAGTAGCAAGACAGAATATTGCTGCTAAATATTTTTGTAGAAACTGTGATACATTTTTTTTCAAGATTCTCTGATGAATAGCAAGTTCAAAAGAGCAGCATTTATTTAAAATATATTTTTTAAATGAATTGTGATACAAATGTAGTTTTATATCATTTTGTAGTGTATTCATAGATGTCTTTTTTTTCTTCACCTTTCTGTAACTTTCAGATAAACATGTTGTTATGGTCATGATGAGATAGCACATTTTGTCCGTTTACAGCATTTAAAACCTGTTCACGGGTTTTTTCATAATCTTATTCTTATTCTGGGTAAACACTAAAAAAACTGATACATTTTTTTTTTCAAGATTCTCTGATGAATAGTAAGTTCAAAAGAACAGGATTTATTCAACAAAAAAAAAATCTTTGTACCATTATAAATGTGTTTGCTGTCAATTTGATTTCTTAATAAAAGCAGTTGGACTTACTGACCCCAAACCTTTGAACGGTAGTCTATATGTTCATGTCAATTTGACATGAACATATAGTGTTTTCAGTGATTTCACTTATTATTAATATTTATACTCATTATTAGTATTTATATCAAAATCTCCATAATTTCTCTCTTTCTTTTTGTTTTCCCCAGGACAAAGGCAAAACCGTGAGGAAAGGATAAATCCATCTCCAGCATAAAGAAGGGGACAAATTAAACGAACAAACACAACGTGGCTGATACAATTGAATGCGCAGCACAATTAAACAGCCGTTACCAAACCTCACCGAATGTGACACTTTCATTGCTTTAATGGGATCAGTCTGGGCTGTTTGCAGATCGTTCAGAAAGAGAGGTTATCCTCGTGCTACCTCTGAAACTAGCTATGTTGGTTAAGTCTTCTGGCTGGTCCCCTGCTGGTGGGAGGATGACTCATGCTCAGAGTGACCTTCTGTCATACCGCCCTCAATAATATTGACAGAGGCTTGCCTGTGGTCCTTACATTCATCTTCATTAGCACTTGGCTTTAAGCATCGATGTCATTGTCCGCTCCTGGGAGGCCTTCACTGCTATCTCTGCCTCTGTCTGCCCCAGTCGCCACATCTTTCATCCTCTTCCTGCCGTGGCTTAGCTTAGAGGGAACTCAATCAGACTATCATCCAAGACATGTTTGCCTGCAATCTGCCCTTTTTATCTGTGAAAACTAGGGCGAGGAGGAGGAAAGCATTGATCTTGGAAGGTAATTGCTTAAAGGGATACTTCACCTCAAAATGAGAATTTGTCATCATTTACTCGTCATTTGACAAGCAAAGAACCGATGATGGATATTCTTCAGGGACAAGATATTATTCAAATTTGAGTTCCAAAGAAGAAATAAGGTCATACCGGTTGAGTAAATGATGAGCAAACTTTAATTTGCTGTAACTTTGTGTGTCAATTTTAAAAAGCGCAACAGTCTATTTGGTGTATGTGTTTTCTGTGTGTTTACATGGTTTGTTGCAGTTACGTTATCAGTATTTGTGTCCTATTCTGTGTACATGCGTATGTGATCATATGCTGCACACAGAAAGAGTCATCCATCTCCGGTAGTCAGCGTGGGACCTACAGTCGGTGACCACAGGCAGCAGGGCTCCGCCGCACATCCACGTTCCCTATCAGCTTCAGAGAGGTCAGAACTGTGAGAAGGGGTATGGATTATCTGTACTTAATGCTGGTAGACTCTTTTCCTCTTTACCTATAATCCCTTCCCTACTGCTGCTGTCACACTCAGAAAGACGAAACAGAAACGCTCTCCTTTGGTGCTTTAAATGAGCTGTGCGTACATCCAGGAAATGTGCACACCGCCGCCTGCCGTACTAACATGAGCCTGCTGTGAGTTTAAACACAGCTTTCTGTGGACTGCTAGTCGTTGTAGAGGAAGCACCCTCCACTAGATCTGTCTTCCCAGCAAGCAAACTCCATACATTTTATTCTATGTCCTTAATATAATAATGTTTTTATAAAAAAAAAAAAAATCATAACAGTGCAGGAAGGTTTTTAATGGGGTGGTGCTTTTGCAATATGTAATATACCTCTTTACCAAGTCCAGCTTAAGTAGCCTATTTACCAATAATATAAAACAATATTAGTAAAAGAAAGAGAAAATGACTTCGAAAGAAGTATTTCATGCTCACGGCTGCTGCGTTTGTTCAATCTTTTAGTCATTCAGTTTTTTTTTTTTAAATCCTGAAACTTGTTAACAAACTAAAATTTGAAGACATTACTTTCATATCTTGGTTTTATAGGGTTAATTTTATTTTAGTTTTCTAATGCTTTTTGCACAAGTGAGAAACTTTAATATATCTTGTGTGACAGTTGGAAACGTCACTTTCAGTCTCAGAAATAGTGAACTGTTTAACACTTGTAGGGAGTTATTTATAATAATTTTCTGAAATGTAACTTTTCACACAGTTGAAGTTTGTTACTTCGTTTTTGACAATCCAAATAGGTAAACAGGATGCCATGTTTTGCTTACATCCTTTTTTTTGAACTTGTATTTTAAAAATGGCAACTGCAATGCAATCTCACTGCAACCAAAGCGCAACATTGTGAAATACTGTGAGGGGGAAAAAAAAAACATTTTTGGTGTGCTTGCTGGCTCATTCCACCACAAAGCTTCAGTCCCCACATTTTTCAAACAAACACATACACGCACAAAATACCCGACAGTTTTATATTAAAGTTCAGCAGTTTTTGCTTTTTTTAATTCCCTGCTACTGCATTACTTTACAACTGATTCTCTGTGTGTTTTGACTTCTGCCTTCCCATCTGACGTTATTCAATCTCTAAATCTAGGCTACGCAATGTCATTGCACCAGAGGCAAAACATGCATCAAATATGCAGAATAATATTAACCTGCTGGAGCTTTTTTTCTGTGAGGGTCAGCAATGAACGAGACTGATCGATTGTTTTTTTGTTTTTTTGCAAATTGCCGGGTAAGTATTTATTTTTTCCTTACAAGCGTAGCAGCATTGTAGATTGCCTCATTTTAAGAGTGCTTCACCCTTCTTTATTTCGCCTCCATGGTTTTTTTGGCAGTCGTTTAGCTTGAGGGAATTATCTCTGTGAGGTCTCAACTTCATCACCACCTACGAGCTTTACTTATATATATATATATATATATATGCAGTGAAGCTTATATCCCTTCATCCACAACTTCACAAGCCCACTTTGCGCTCTTTGTTTCCGTATTTATTTTCATTTTCGTAATAAAATCAGTTGGTGCTTCCAGAAGCCACGGCCATCGATCGAGGCTGATACTGATGGATGACCTGTTTTTTCCATTGTGCTGATAGATACACTAAAGCTCCTTACGGAGTTCAGTCTCAGCCCAGCAAAACCAATGGTCTCGGGGCAGGGGTTTAAGTTTGATTAACTAAAACCTCCTGCAGGCCAAGGAGAGCCAAACTCCTCCGCTGCTGTGCAATGAACCCCAGTCAGCCATTTACTGACCTACACAATCTTTCAAACCCTTCAGGATGCGTGGAGAGTTTACGTGCATCTGTCTTGGTTTTACAACAATGACTGAAAACCACCCAATATATCTCACCTGCACTTTAAAATATGGCAGTCCACATTTCAAACTCTAAGCTTGTATCATGTTTGCTCCGGGGTTTTTTTTTTTCTTTTCTGGCCAGCTATAGACTGCCTTTGCATACATGCCAGTGGCTGTGATTTCCCTGGCAGTGTGTGTGGAAACACAATGTGGGTACAAGGCAAAACTGGCTTGGAGAAAACCACTTTGGATGAGGACATATGAGACGCTTGGCTCATTCTGGATATCACAGTCCATGACTGAAACCTGTTCTCAAGAGCCGTAAGAGTCCTCAGCGCTTCATAATGGATTCTGGGGTTATGTTTTTTTCAGGATGTCATTCTTCAGCAAATTTGTGGTGCATTGATCTAATAATAAATGCATTGAATTTAATAAACTTTAATGACTATCATAATACCCAAGAGCCGCCTCAGATATCTCACAATTATATCAGTGTAATTGTGAGAAATTCTTTAAATGAAGCTTTAAATTGAGAAAGTTCATGCTTCTGAAATTTGTGGATGATTATTCATATTTTTATCAATCCGCGTAAGCAAAGTCAGTCAATGTAGTTGTTTTCTTGCAGCTTATTATGTATTCTAGAATATACTGTTTTAATGTGCCTTGTCCCGTGAGGATTATTTGTTCATTATATGTTGTGTGCCATTAATATATAGTGTCGTTGTTCATTTTAGGATCTGGCTTGATTTAAAGATGGTCATTCTTTCCCTATACATGACAGACTTTGTTCATTTCTTAATAATAGGTTCAGTAAGTTTCAGTCACATAAATATGCATAATAGATTTGCATATTAACTGCTTAGCATCTAATTGTGTAAGTTTGTGATATGATATTATCATTTTTTTTGTGGATACGGAGTAAATGTACATTCATTTCCTAAATGTATATTAATTCTAAAATTCAGTTGTATTGTTTTATTAATTCAATATATATATCAGTGTTGTTAGTGTTAACTAAAACTATTAAAAATCAATGTTGTTAACGAAAGTAAAACTGAAATAAAATAAATTAGATGAAAAACTTTGTTGAAAAAATGTAAAAGATAGATTTGTTGCTTTGGCAACTAACTGAAATTAATATAATATGTTATTAAAAGTAAAACTGAAATTAAAATATAGCTTAAAAATGTGAAAAGCACATAAAATAAAATGAAAATATAAAAAAGCTCATTTCAATGATAAAAGCTCAAATGTTCATAAATACCATAATAGAAATAGTACTAAGATAATGAAGTCGATCTTTATGAGCCATTACTAATTTATAGTAGGACGTAACATGTTGAGGCTCATTAAAGCAGCATATGTGGGCCTGAAGAATACCCCGTTTAGATGACATGTTACTAGTGCTTGGAGGCTGGTGACCCCTTCCTTACCCTCTGTACTTTCCCTCCAGTAAATGATGCCCTTTTCTTTTTCAGTGCCGATTTGGAGTAGGCTACGGAGTGATGTGGCAATAATCCCAGCATGCAATACGGACCTCTCTCACCTCCAGGCACTGATGCACAGCAGACACGCGCTATCACTAATAAACTTTTAATTAGCTTCAGAGGAGACCGCTTTCATTTACAACGGGATAGAATCTCAGAGAACTGCGACAGCATCACAAAATGAGGTATTGTGCGATTGGAAATTTGCACTCATTTATCGCTTTCTTTATTTCCGATGCATCTTTAGAACATTACAATGACAATCTAGACCCCACCTTATGTTGTTGTCTATTATTGATTAATTTGTTTTGTGCCTGTTGGCCAGAGCCGAGTTTTTCTCTCTCGTAAATCTACAATCACTGTGAACTGAAACTGAATCCTCCTTATGCCCTGAGAAAATCTCTTCATCAGTCCCTGTCTGTGTTTGCTTGCTGCCCTCCTGGCAGTCTCTGTTTCTATGCCTCCTCTGAGACCAAGGGTGTGTGTTATCCCATCACCTAAGATAATTGAAACAAAGCCATATATCAGCCTACTCTGGTAATGCCTAAAGGCTCAATTCTCTCTGGGCTGCCTTAAGGGGAAGATAGACAAGATGCTAGACTGAAGACTCACATTTGAGACAAGAAGCCATATTGTTAGTCGACAAGCAGATGTTATATGATCATTGGCCATAACAGAAGAATGCTGCTCATTCATGTAGTTATTTTCAATTTGTTTTGAATTATCTCAGCTGTCTGAAATCACAAACTATCCATCCTGCATAGTGTGCAAACATTTCTGTTACTTGAAATAACAGCGGTATCTCACGACCAATTCGTACAAATTTTACGAGGTGGCTAATTCGTACGATCTCAGTCGTACGATTGTATACATTTTCTGTGAAGGGTAGGTTAGGGGTGGTAATTCGTACGAATTCCTACGAATTTGCCTCCTCGTAAAATATGTATGATTTTTGCACAAAACGTACAAATTCATACGAGCCTAGGTCGTACGAATTACCTCATAAAATATGTACAAATTGCCGTGAGATCGGGTTGGAACTAAAATAGGGGAAAAAAACATGATTTCAGCTAGTTGCCAAAACATTTAGAATTTTTATTTAGTTTAACTTGATGTACTAAAATAACTAAAACTAAAACTGAAATAAAGCTAAAAAGAAAAAAACTGTAATGTATCTTATAGATACTAATAGCACTGGTATCCACTGTATAAAAAAAAATATATATGTATGGATGTATATGTGTGTGTGTGTTTTATTTCTGAATCTTATTTTTTGTGATTTATACAGTAAATATTGAATTAAATGCTTTGTTTTATTAAATATTTAAATAAAATGCTAAAAATATTGTTTGTTTTTGGAAGTTGGGCATTTGCCGCCTCAGAATGCAAATTGTGAATCAGCTATGCATTGTAGGTTTTTTTTTTTTTTCCCTTTCTTTCTTTTTGACTGTCGATATTGAAGTTGCAGAGGAAAAGATTCAGCACCGATAAGGGAAAAAGCCTCAACATGGCAAATGTTTCCAAATGTTAATGCTTTTGGCTGTTGCATTTAGTTATGCGTTTGTTAATTAGATTGGTTCTTGGAGCTCTCCAGTAAATAACCTTAGCTTAGCTCACTGCAGAGTGATCTGCAAATGGGTCATCGATTGAGAAGCCTGACAGATAGCGGTCCGAACCCCCTGGTAAAAGACTGAGGGTCAGAGAGGGACCAGAAGATGTGACAACCCTTTGCCCCAGCCAAGGATGAATTAAGTTAGCTTGCTGAAGCTGCTCTTTTAATCCAGGGCTCTCCAGATAGCAGCCTATGTACTATAATGTTAATTAGAGTTAGCACATAAAAGCAGTGTCAACCCATGGGGGTCGATCTGTTCACAGATTGTTTGAAAAATCAATAATAATACCAGAGTGTGGGACTGGCTCCATTTACTTTTCTCTCAGCCCTTTAACAGCATGTTTGTGTCTAGAACGGCAACAATGCGCCTCACTCAATAGGACAGTTTGAAGTAACACAGAGCGTGGCGAATTATAGGCAGACCAAGTACAAGGAAATAGGAGCAGCATTTTTGTCTTTTTAATGTATTCTGCAGTGGATCCGAGCAGTATGCTAACAATAGCAGGCTCATAGTAACTAGAAGTGTCACTTGTGAGTAAAACCACTTAGTTTTTTCTCGCTTATATTTATTTGATTTACCCCCTTGGTTGGTTTTCATTATGCATTAGATAGCTTGTGATGCTGTGTGGTATTTCACGGCGCCTGCACTAAGTAACTTCAGCAACTGGCAGCTAAAGGTGACAAAAGCCTATGCTAGCCTTGGGGTAGTTGATGTCTATAACCGAGCGATTTAATTACGTATGTTGCTAATGAGCTTTCGTCTGCTCTGGCATACTTAAGTGTATATGATAATGGCTGATAAAAGGCCTGGAACATTATTCTGTTCTTTGAAAATGCATTTGTTTTGTCCCTTTTGAGTCGAGTGTTGTTTAATTAAGCGCATAAAAAGCACAATAAATGAGACTGGATCTAAGTTTTAAAGATACGTTGTCAGTTCATGATGCTTTTATTGAATTATCAAGTCATGATCCAAAGTCATACATACATTTGGTAAGAGGCTCATTGTTTGCTTTTCAGAACACTATGTACTGCTGTTTTTCATGAACAGTATTAGGTCCTTTTCAGTGTCATGTGAAAAGCTGCAATGTAGTGCCGAAGTTTGGTTTATTTCATATACACAAATATTAAAGTTATATTATGAGGAAGCCAATTTTCAGTTGTCTTTTGAGATGAGATTCATTGTACTATTAAAATTATACTGTGAATTTCAGAACGCAAAATAAGCTGCAAAAATGTTTAATTGTGTACTTCCACAACTTTCTGGTGTAATGCAGAATGCATTTGAATAGGTGTTGCTGACATGTAAAGAATAATGTTCAGAATCTTGGCCTGTCCGATCTAGTGTTAATTTACTAGAAAAATTTCGTTGACAAGCTTTTTTTTTCCATGACTAAAATGAGGCAATGACGAGACGACAATAAGGTCAATAAACAATACCTGTTACTCTACCAACATGCAATATAATTGACGATAAAAGACAAGACTAAAATGTATTTTTTTAAAAATAAAAACTATACCAACGGCTCTTTTTATTTTCGTCGAAAAGGAGACAACATATTATCGAGGATTGCTGTACAAGCCTCTAAGAGCTTTCATGTGTGTGGTTGCCAGATATCAAGAGTTCAAATCCACAAACCAAAGTTTCTCTGTTAAAAGGATACATTTTCTACCTGCTGTTTTTGCAATCTGGGAACCAAACAAAGTTTTCATAAACTAAAACTAGACTAAAATGCTCAGACATTGAGTCAACTAAAATTTGACTAAACAAAAACAGGACAAGGTTGACTAAATATGATAACTAAAAAGTACATTTGACACCAGGACTAAGACTAAATTAAAAATGAACACTAGTCCAATAACAATGAGGAACTAGGATAGATACTGTTAAATAAGAAGAATTAGGTCAAATTAGGTGCTTTTCCTGGTTGTTGTTTTTTTGTTGGTTTGTTTTTTTGTTTAGTTTTTTAAGCATATTGTGCAAATCTGTCACAATGTTTCACAGGCTTTTTAAAGAATGGAATGGTTAAAACTATATTGGACTTGACAAACCCGTGTCTCATAAGTAAAAGTGCAGTTTCTCTTTTCACATATGAAGGTATTGTTTCTTAAAGGCACAGTCTGTTTAATTCTAACAGTCAGAAAGAAGTTAGAAAATTGTCATGAAAACTAAAACAGGCACTCCGAGGTTGAAAAAGAGGTGCACTTTTCTGCTTCACATACAGTAAACTATTTCCTGGCCCTTGCATGACATGAAGCTTTCATTTTGATCATTTTTTGCGTTTCCAAAAATCTGCTGATGCCAGCATAATTGCGAGCTCTCTCTGACAGTTGCATTTTGGTTGCTGCTGGCTGTTAGGTGATAAGGTAGATTTCAGGGGCAATTATGAATTCATGTTCTTCCCTTCACAGTATATACCTTCTTGCTTGGTGCTGAAGTGATGCACAGTATCCCCTCTGAAATAGTGATGACTCGGCCTAAAGACATGCTGGCAGGTACATTGTGGGCCGAAATTGCTTTGCAATAAATCATAGCATCAATACCATTCATCTTCAGCTATGCTCTAAACACTGACTCTTGAGACTGCTTGTCACAGCCACAAGAAATCATGCATTTACTTCCATTTGGGGCTTTTAAATAGCTTTGGACGTACGTGGTAATTGCATTTCATCAATGAAATGATTTATAGCACCCATTAGCTGCTGAATAAACACACCATCTTTATATGTGAAACTAAAGCGATAGAACAGTAAACTAAGCAGAACTGAGACATTTATTTCTAACATATAAATGTGTACGTGTGGTGCTAAACAGGCATGGCTTTTCTTTCTTAGATACAATTTACATATTGTATCTGTTTTTCTGGACAAAAATTAGGTTGAGTAAATAATGACAGAATTTTAATTTTGGGGTGAACTATCCCTTTAAGTTAGTAGTCACTATTTTTATTTAGTTACTCCCCAAAATGGCTCAAATGCTTAAACATTTATCAATTAAACGTGTTCCAATATTTCTCCATTCATTTGCAGACAGATACTCAATGGCTTTGACTGCCCCAGGAGTAGCAGAGGAGATGAATTAGCAAAGGTGTCATTTCCTGTCTGTGCCATTGCCAAGGCCGCAAGATCACTCTCGCTGTTAAGAGAAGTACTGCTGCCTGTAAGTGCTGCCTCGTCGGCCTAACTGGGCCAAAATTCAATTTGCATCAACCAGAAAATCCAATGCAGGGCTTAGAGAGATTTCATCCCTCAAGGTGAAGGAGAGGTGAAGTGGGACGATAGAGAGGGAGGGTGGGGCAAGCAGAAAGAGATGGCATGAAGCCATCGCTATCACCCAGTGGGGCTTTCTGAGGTGTGTTTACAGCTCTGTGTAGACACGGATCCTCTGTGCGCGCGCATGTCAGCTCGTGTTATGATCTGAAATGAATGAGCTTTGCATTCTCGGTTTACTTTCAATACTATGCCCTGCTATATACACACTATACATTTATAAATGTCTGTGGACATACAGTTTGTGCTTCATATTCAATTTCTTCTGAAGCCATATGATCGTTTTGTGTGAGGAACAGACCCAAAATTAAGTCATTTTTCCTTTATAATTTTCCTGTCTACTGTAGCTCTTACACCTTTTCACTAAAGCTTGTTAAAGTTTAAAATCAGAAAAAAGGTCACACTGTGAGATATGACGTTGCAGCTGTGAAATATAAAGTCACATTTTGAGTTATAAAGTAAGAAATAAAGTTGTGTTTGTGAGATACAGTCACAGCACAAGATAAAAAGTGACAACTGGGAAATGCGAAATAAGTTGCATTTGTGAGGTATAAAGTCACATCGCAAGATTGGGAAATATGAAACATAAGGTTGCATTGTGAATTATAATGTGATGATTGCGAGAAATAAAGTTGCATTTGTGAGATATAAAAAAGTATTGGGAAATATGAAACATGAGGTCGCATTGTGAATTATAATGTCACGACTGCAAGAAATTAAGTTGCGTTTGTGAAATTATGAAGATATTAAGTTGATATTGATCCCCATTTTCTTTTTGGGTGAACTATCCCTTTAAGGTCAACACGTCACATTATATATGACAAAGTGGCCCAATGTGATCCTCAATGCTGTGTATCAAGACATGCTGTTTATAAGACTCAGAAACAGACAAATGAGGAAAGGGATGGCCTGAAGTTGAGAAGAGATTGCGAAGATGAGAGAGAGGGCTATAAATCAGACACCCCCCCCACTCAGAAAATGAGAAAAAAACCAAGAGTGCAGTAGTAAAACCCACTGCTCAGCTGCAGTCATCTATCTACACAAGGATGAGGCTATTAGAGAGATGACAGAGCCATGGACTTGGTTTAACCACTCTCTCCCTCTCTCTCAGTCCCCAGAAGTCTCTTCTGCAATGCTTATTCTTACCAGTAAACACTGTATAGGCCTTATATTGATTTAGGGTATCATTCAATGAGAACAGATGGCACCACAGAAAGCCAGCAAGCCTATTCATTACTGCATTCCCATCAAAATGCATCTGCTTCATCAGAAACGAGATGTCTTTGCTTATCATGTAACATCCATTAATTAGAGCTGAAGCAGCAAATGAGATGACTTGCACCCCCTTTTGTAAGTACGACCTCGGCAATCACGACCACAAGACCGTGGCACATCGTCAGTTGGATCTCCTCTGACAAGCATGCAAAAATCTGACACGCAGGCCAGCTATGACCACACGGCCCAATTAAGCTTTGAGTTGCCAGAATTAACAGAGCACGAGAACCCTCTGGCCTCGCCCCAAAACATGGTGACTGTAATTTTACCGAATATCCAGCAGAAGTGTTACGATGACGCAAAGCTGACATGCATACATTACTTATGTAAAGACCAGCTGTGATTCGGGCACTTCTGATGCATTTCTGTGGAACGCATCGAATACATAAACCAGCATGCACCGTAATAGCGTTTAATGAGGTCTAAATTGGTCTGTGACATCTTCGAATGAGCTGATCCTATTAGCGACCAATAGCTTTTTAGAAGATGGAATTGGATTTTCTTGCGCAAAACAGCAAACCTTCGGAGAGTTTTCATTTCTTGGAGCTTGTAATATTGATAAGTCTCTGAGGAACGCGGGCTAAGAAGCCTACAGCCAACAATTTATTAAACATATTTGAATTAATGACGATGATTGAATTCATCTTTGAGTAAAGTGCAGTAATTCACTTTCATGAGATGTAGTGAGGGTTTGAGAGCATGTTGATTGGTTTTGGGAGGAAGAACAGATGTACTGCATTGCCTCGATGCTTGATTGTATGCTGTTGTCAGCTATGCTGTTGGCTAACTGTGGAGATAAAAGAGCGCAAGTGGTGATTAAAAGCTTTAATTCAGACTCAGCAGGTCTGGGCATGAATATGAAAAGCCAATGCTGATATACGTTTTGTAGTGCAGCACAAAAATATATACTATTGACTATAATGATCGGCCTGTTTAAACAGTAAAATGACTGTGGTAGGTCTACTGTATGTAATTTAGCATTGCATTATAGCGGGTAATTGACCGAAAGATGCATGAGAGGTAGCTGGAGGTTTCTAAAATATTACATTTTTCTTCTGTAATGTAGTCTTTGCTCAAATATGGCAATTGCTCTAAGCGCTTTTTCTTTTTCTTTTTTGGTAAGAATACACATAACACGTTAAATGTTTCTGCTACCTAAAAGATATTACTGAAATAGATGATTCTTTAAACAGAAAAAAAGTCAGTGAATGGCTGTCTCTGAACACCAATCAAACAGCTTTGATAATCAGAAATGCTGTCTTTCTGTCAGTCAGTCATTCATGTTTATGGACAACAGTTTGACTGACACCCTTTCAAAAGTTACTAATATGTGTACTTTAGGTACTATGTACCCTTTATGGGTACATAAGGTACAAAGGGATAGCTTTTAAAAAGGGTATAACGCTCCCAGTGACAGCTTTTGTGTGTTTTCTTCTAAAAGTGTAAGGTGGGTTTTGGACAGAGGTTCATGTGGTTGGGGCAGTGTAAATTTTTGTCTTGAACAATTCAATCTATTCCTTGAGCTCAGTCTATCTAGGATCCCAGGAGATAGTTGTTTGTAATGCCTGCTCAAATAAAAACTAAAAACATAAAACTGAACATTTGACAATGCAAAGCTAGGAGATTAATTTGATAGAAGCATGCTATCTGCTGCACAGTTAGCTTGCAAAACTGTATGTTACAAAAGACATTACTGTTTGTGATAATTCAGACAACAAATATCATAAAGCTTTTTTGCAGGTCTTCTAATCAGGCACTGAGTAGAGTGTGCATTACTTTTACATTAGCCATGGTTCTGGAAGTATTTTTCCCCATATGGATTTAAAAAAAAATGTCTTTAAGAGTTGTGAGCCATGAACAAAACCAACCAGCTAAAAGGTGATTCATTACATTGTAAACTGTGATTTGAAGTAAAAAAAAAAAAAAAGTATTGGAAAATTGGTGAAAAGACAAAAGACAGCTGTAATAAGTAAAGAACTACAATCTGAAGCATTGTGAATGACATAGTCAAATGAAGGAGAAATATACAACTGTTGATTTAAATGTTGATTATAGAAACAATATATTTTATATTTATTCCAACATATGCATATTATGCAAACATAATTGTTTAAAGGGATAGTTCACCCAAAAAATTCTGTCATTAATTACTCACCCTCATGTTGTTCCAAACCCGTAAGACCTTCATTCATCTTCATCTTCAGTATCCACAAATTAAGATATTTTTGATTCAATCTGAGAGCTTTCTGACTCTCCAGACAGCAACGCAACTACCACGATCAAGACCCAGAAATCTAGTAAGGACATGGTAAAATAGTCCATGTGACATCAGTGGTTCGAGAATACTAATAATAATACGCTAATAATAGCTTCGTAAAATTAAGATTGAACCCCTGATGTCACATGGACTATTTTGTCAATTTTCTTCGTACCAAGATTTTCTTTCTGGACCTAGAATGTGGTAGTACCCTTGCTGTCTATGGGAGGGTCAGAGAGCTCTCGGATTTCGTCAAAAATATCTTAATTTGTGTTCTGAAGATGAACAAAGGTCTTACGGGTTTGGAATGACATGAGGGTGAGTAACTAATTACAGAATTTTCATTTTTGGGTAGTAGTTGGAGTAGCATTTGAGTGGGTGAGCACTGAAGAGTTCTTTTGCCAAATTTACTGATTGGTGTAGAATCATAGGTGATGAAGATTTCACCAGGAATTTCTCTGTTAAGATAATGTGAAATAATAGTTTGATGGCTTCAGCAAAAGCATACACCGCCGATTAACAAGTCATTTCACTTTAAAGGTTTATACGTCATCATCTAAAATAACCAGACTGTTGCGCTCTCTTTTCGAGCTCTAAACACCTTAAACAGAAGTGATCAATAATGTTATTTGTCCCCAAATCACTTTGGGGTTCTAAACTGACTCAACTCAATGCCCAAATGGAAGTATTCAGGACAACTCAAACCTAAAACTAATACGCTTATAGCACTGTTGCAAATCACATAAAATACTACCGATAAAATTTGCATAATCACAAATAACGTTATTGATCAATTCTGTTTAAGGTGTTTGGAGCTGGAAATTGGAAGCATGGCGGCCTTCTGGCTTGGCAGGAGGCCACATGGGATGTCACAACACCACTGTGAGTTTTAAAAATGTCATCTTGGTTCGTTTCAGGCAACAGGTCTGCAGGAGCTTTTGGCTGCTTTGTTGTAAAGATCAAACGGCAAAGGAACGGTCCTGAGACTGAACCCCAGCATGAAAGAGAGAAGAGCTTCACCTTGCTGTGACACTGTTGAGGTAAATCTGCCACTGCAGCATATCATATACACACATTTCCTACATTCGGCAGACTCGCCAGCTGTCACCTGGCTCACACAACATGGTCTGTGGAAGATTAATGAAGAAATCTGTCTGGGTCAGAGCAAGCGTGTTTATCAACTCACCAAGATATGAGGGCTAACCGTCAAAGGCTAATTAAACACAATTATTAATCATTACTGCATGTCGGGCTTTGCAGCAGAAATTTTCAACCAAGGCTGCTCTCGACAAGATGAATCAAATCCTTCCCACATCATGCTGAAATTACACAGAAGGCTGCTGGATTGTCGCACACGGCCCCTCTCTGAAGCCTCCAATATTTGACAGCACTACATTTTACCATGACTGCCCAGTAATGAGCTGACATTCTCTGGAAGAAAGGAGATTAGTCTTAACTGCCACCACACACAATGGTTTAAAGATAAAACTCTTTAAAACTAATATGACTTTTTGCATTTGAGTGGCAACACATTTTAAGATGTGCTCTGGAATAAAAAACATGCTCTGCATTTATTTAATGGTCAGAAATCATTCTAAAATGCTGATTTGATGCTTGTTACCAATAGTATTTGCCTGTTTACTACCACTCATAGCATGAAATAAACCTGAATCAGAAGTTATTTTGAAAGATACTGGACTGCTTACTGTAACGTATCCACCGCCATGTAATCACTGTTTCAAAGACCGTTCTGAATTAAGAGGTATTGATGATTAACTATCTGTAAAGTCTTAAGACATTGATGTGTTACTGATTGAAGACTGGTCTGTCACTGGGTTATATTAGCCCAGAACGATCCGGAACAACACTCAACTTGGATATGCTATAGTATAGAAAGAAAAATACACTTTGGTCTTTATTCAGCGAGTGCATTTGCTTTAAAAATGTTAAAATTCATTATATTACATTACATGCTTTCCTTTATTCAAGGGTAGGTGTGACATACTCGCCTGAAGCAATACAGGGCACAGTGCATCCTTAACCCTGATGTATAATGATTTCATTTTTATTGTTTCTTTTGGAACAGACTCCAGTGTTAAGCAGGGAAGCTGGACCTGGATCAGTGCTATTAACAGTTCAGTGGTGCTGCAGATAATGATAATGAGGGCAGATCTAATTGCAGTAAGGCTGGTATACCACCCACAGATGTCTCACCTACGACTGACCTGCTGTCCGCAGTCATGCTGCGATATGTATCTTTTGCATGCCATAAAAGCTGTAGGAATATGGGTGTCTATTTCCACACTTTTAGTTCTGCAGTGTGACTTGGCCGACAGTGTGTAATGGCACTGTTGATCAGACCTTGTAACAGGCCGGCCTCCAGTGAGTCAGCTTGCCTGTCCTTTCTTATCGCCTTTAATCCCGTCTTTTGGAGGAAAAGAAGGAAAAACCAGTGGAGAAAAATCCATACCCATCCAGAAGGACCATCCTCATGGCTTGTGCCTCAGAAGAGCCACAGGGATCAATGGCATTTGTGTAATTGGCTGGCCAAGGGTCTCTGGGACTCCTCACAGTGTAATTTCTGCTCTCTTTTTTCTCTTGGGCAAACTGATCACCATGTCAGAAGATTCACCTAACAGAGTGTAAGAGGTGACAATTTGTTTCTTCAATGTGCTTCATTCCTTCATTCTGCACAGAGGGTGATTTTCAGAGGGTAGTGCTTTTAGAGAATGTGACTCAGAAAACACTATGATTTTAACCAGACTCTGCCTTCTGCAAATTCACATCGATTAGAGCAAGATTGCGGGGCTTTCAGTAAAAATAACATGTTTTAGCCAGAACACGCTTAACAGCAGCATCAAATTGGTTATGATGGTAAAAGTTTATAGATCGCATTTTATCAATCACGGGATGGATTTGCAAGTTGGTTTTGCTGCACTTTTACTGGTGTTTATATAATTTATTTATTTATTTATTTTTGTACATTACCATTCAGAAGTTCAGAAATTAAATTAATACTTTTATTAAGCAAAGATGCATTAAATTGAATAAAAGTGACAGTTAAGACATTTATAATGTTAAAAAGATTTATATTCCATATAAATGTTGTTCTTTTGAACTTTATTATTCCTCAAAGAGTCCCCAAAAATGTATCATGGTTTCTATAAAAATCACAGCAACTGTTTTCAATATTCATAATAATAATAAATGTTTCCTAATAATAATTATGGTATAATAATTGTAATTACATTAAATGAATAACACATTATATATTATAATAATTATAATAAATTCAATACTTATAATAATTAAAATGAGCATTATTAGAATGGTTTCAGTTATTTGTATTGAACAGTTATTTTAACCAAAGTGATCCCAAACTAACCAGTAAAATCAGATTGGTTATGCATCTACCAAACAAAATCGCTTTCTGCATTATTAAACCTTCCGTTCGCTCAGTCACACTTTTGATGCTGTCATTTGGTAATGATAGCCAAACCCTAGTCGATGTTCATCTGTTGTGCTAAGCAGCATTCATGCTAGAGGAGTTCTCCCCGACTCTAGTGCTCATAGCTCTCTGTGCCACCTGCTAGCGGTAAGCATTGGAGATTTATTCAGTGCGATTTGAGTGGGACTCCACATGGAAATGAAGATGGCAAAAAAAACAGGGGAGGTGAATGGGGGTGAGGCCGCTTTATGTCCGCAGCATTCAATTAAATGCAAATGTTCCTCTCCAGTGCTCGGTGAGAGGGGGCACCTGAGGGCTCTCTCTCTCACTCATTCACTCTATCTGCATCTGTCTCTCTTTCTCTCGCAGCGCTCTCTAGAAATGTCAAAGCTGTCACTCAGATGCTTCTCCATCCTCTGATCACCTATTATGCGAAAGGACATTTGACTACTTTCCATTGGCCATATAGTACAAAACATGCCAAAGGGAAGGTTTATAGAAATGTTAGCTCACAGAGGGGCTTCGTGGAGGAATGATGGGAGAAGGAGATCAGAAGATCGCTGACTTAATAATGTTGCAAAGTGGAGTAATCTGATGGTAATATATTTCCTATCTCACAGCATCTGCCCTGTTTTTCTTGTGCGCGCATATTATGTGCCACATAGTTTAACCAGCATTACTAATATGCACAGTGCTGTAGTATATGTGATTTTTTAAATCTGTTTTCCCATTTGATTACCCTGCTGAATAACTGCTGGCAGAAATGACAGTCGAACAATCTGCTGACCTATTTCTCACGTTATTGAACCAATTCCACCAGCTCCTAGAAAACTTGAACTTTAAAAAAATGGTTAAAACTTTAACGTAAAAGTCCATAGCTCATTTTCCGTGCCTACTGCTTCCTCATATATTATGGATGCAGTTCCTGGATTTAAAGAGGACACCAGTTTTAGTTCACCCTCTGTATGCGTGTTACAGGCGAAGAAAACCTTGGGCACTGACTCACCGCAAACTCTCACTGACCCGCCAGAAGCTCACCGGTTAGTAATACTTATAACAGAAGACATATGGGAATTCTCCATTACATCTGCTTTTAACCATGGCCTTCAGTAAGCAGGGCCGTGCAAAGACCTTTTGAGGGGCATGTGCTGAAACTTAGATTTATTCACTATTAATAACAGCCATAGGTCTAAAGAACCTAGGTCTAAAGCCTAGGTCTAAAGAAACTCTTAGACCTAAGAAACCCTATAGGGTTTCTTAGGTCTAAGAGTTTCTTTAGAAAGTTCTTTAGTCCTTTTTTTAAAATCAAATGTAAATTCGCGAACGTAGAACGCACATGAACACAAGAGGCGGGATATATCGCATGAACCAATCACAGCCGAACATAACCAGTCATATCCAATCATATCGTGATGGAGGCATTGCCTCCTCTCACGGCGGTGCTCAGTTTCAAATACATAAATTATGAGCCTTTATAGACATAGTGTTTCTTGCGTAAAGAAAACGCTGTACTTATTCAAACAACAAGATCTTTATTTACCCTTGCAGACCTAGTTCAGATGCTGTGGAACTTCAGTTCATTCAGTCAAGATAGAGGGGGTGGAGTTATGAGGTTTACTGACAGTTTGAGCGGATCCAACAAGATTTAGTCACAAGCTCTTTTTAATACCTTTCATTAGCTAAATATTTGTAAAGCAGACAGACAGATGTAAAGGGTGACCAATATCATTGATTTATTGAAGGAAAAAAAAAAACCACCATCACCAAAAAAAGGGCACTTCGGAGTGTAAGGGCAAAAAGGGCATGTGCTCTGCACAGGTTGAGCCCTACCTGTGCACGTGCCTGTCAGTAAGAATTTTTGATGAGGTCTTAAGTCAGAAATGTAAATGGGAAGCTTTGATCTATACATGTATGTTCCTGGCACTTTACACGATTAGGGTACAAATACAAAGGGTTTAAATTACATACTTTTTAATCTTTTTATTATTATTATTAACAATTAGTCAGTGAAAGGGGCTGCTTAGCATTCTGAAAAAGCTCATTATTAGTCTAATAATTGAGAAAATAGTTATTTGTGTGAGCATTAAATATGTTTTGGTATTTAAAACGAATTAACAAACTTTTTTTACAATAATAATTGTAAAGCATAATATCAATTCAATTAAATGCAATTGTTTGATACAGTCAGGAAAGTCTAAGACCTCAGCGTTGTTATTGTTAACTATAAACTATTAAAAATAAAAACTGAAAATTATTATTTTTGATCTAATGTTTTGGTAATTAAATTGGCTTAATACTTAACTATTCATTTTTTACAACAATTAATGCAAAGCATAATATGAAAGAATAAAATTAACCTGTATGGCTAAATCTGGCACATTTACATGATGGACTTGAGTGCTCATGTGCATTGTCCATTTAATATCAATTCAATGAATTCTGTCAAAGTTATGGCAAAAAATAAATACAATTTTAATTACTGGATACAAGGTCAAAGACTTCTAAAACCTCAGTGTTGTTAACTACGAAAAATAATAATTGAAATAAAGCTGAAATTAAACAAAAATATAAATGTTAGATGAAAAACATAAACCTGAATGAAAATTAGAAATGTAGAAACTAACTGAAATCAGTTGAAGTACTAAAATTATTTATACCATTTAACAAAGTGCCTCTTTCTTAGAGAACTGGGGTGCTATGAATATGAATAGGAGTGGGAGGGTGTTTAATCTTTAAAACACTTCTGTAAATAAGAGGCAGCAAGAATCACAAGAAGATGCTGGATTAGAACATGATAAAGAGGGAGAGAGAAAAGCGTTGGATTCGAGACAGGAGTTGCTTTCTCATCATGGTGGCTTTCAGAGCTGCGTAAGTGTCAGTGTGTTTGTCCTCCTCCCCGACTGCTGGTAAAGAAAGAAGTAGCAGACCTAAATAGCCATTAGTGTGCTAAGCTTGAGGGAGCTGCTTTTAAATATGCAGTGAGGAAAAGCCTCGCACATTGCTAAGCAGCCTGATTTTGAGACCAAATCTTTCCTGCCTTATGGTCCTACATGAATGGCATGAGTGCACATTTTGTCAGTATGACTAAAAGTTTTATTTTAAACAGACAAATTGGGATACAATTATGCCTTATTTTAATTTTAATGCACTTTTCTGTTGCCATATCATTTTATATCGCCATTGGGCTTGTTTTTTTTTTTATAAATCGCTAATATGTAGGTCTACACCTGAAGTTTTGAGGGTTATTTCCAGAATACATTTGCGTAGCTTGCTAGGAAAAGTTTACATTATTCACTTCAGCAGCTTTATGCGTTAGCCTAGCATGAATGCTAATGCTAACTCTTTTGAAGTACTTGTTTTCATTAACAAATACATGCAGTCACAGGCTACATTGTTTTTGAGGGTTATTTCCAGAATACATTCGCATATCTTGCTTAGGAAAATTTTGTTATGTATGCGCTAGCCTCGGTGCTTGAAGTGGGAAAAAAAAGTGCCGGTACTCATCCCCCCCCCCCCCCA